>NC_056734.1:577843121-578113121 GCF_019279795.1 Protopterus annectens | reverse complement strand
TACTTGTCTGTATTGAAGAGTCTCAGTTCCCATGTATCTGCCAGATGGGTGCAGATTGTAAGAGGAACACACAAATAATATGAATAAAGCACTGGACATGCCACTGATTCCGTACAGTCGAACGGCATGCCATCATCTAATGGGCAGCCATTCTCGATACTGTAGGCATGTATTTTGATGTAATAGGCATCACGAGGTAATATTGTGGCCTTCGCTCCCACCCAGGGGTGTGAATGTCAGATGCAAGCACCAATGTCAGTGCATTTGCAAGTGTGGGAGCAAGCGGATGTAAGCCTGTTTGGCTGCCAGTATGCGATTATTACACTGGTAAAGCAATGTAGAGGCTAACTGAGTGTAAGAAGCTGTAACCAGAGGTTAGCATTGCATGACACCACGCAAACCCATGCACACCCACTCACAACTGCTTTAATGTGCCTTAGTCCCTCCGTATCCAATGGCCTTGTTCTGCCCTGCAACTAAATAAACGGCCTCTGCAAGGCTCGGATCCAGGACCCTGCACACACAGCTAATGTGATTTACCAATACGCCACAGCATATATACAGAGATCGGACATTACCACAAACATATCATACAATGCAGTCATTCAACAGTATAGGAATGCATTCCATCATGTAGATGTATGTGTGAGTCTTTATGTCCAGCATATAGGTACATACATATATAGCGATATATCAGGAACAATCCACGTGACAACAAACATTACAAATGAATGAAAAGGGAAACACCAGTGATGCCTGTGTTATGTAGTGGTGTTGTTCTATGTAATATCAAGACTCCCTCAGACAGACATGTGTCAGTCATAAAGGCAAACAGTTGTACATTGACCATATACATCACTCTGTGCATGTAATGTACATTAACACAACAGTACCTGTCCAATAATTATGTGAGAACAGTACTCTTGCAAGGTGCTGTGTGCAACATCATCATCATGATAAAGGTAAATGGGGTAACCAGAGAGGGACTGGTAGTGTTGTCTGTACAATGGGGTCATCTGAATCACATGAACCTGGAACATTTAGGAGTGATGTGCATACCAGGATCGTCTGCCTGAGGAACAGGGGTGAGGGTAACAGGAGTATGTTGTGATGCATATTACAAGGGTTACATGTGTCCAGTGGGTAAGTGTGTGAAATGGACAGCTATATATGGGGCAAATGTTGTCCTACGAACCGATTGGCCTTATGTTTCTGTAGGGTGAGAGTGGGATGTGGGGGAAGGAGAGTAGGTATACCCGTGGAAGATAGGTAGGGTAGGATCACACACAAGACAGCATACAGGGTCTGTATATGACACATGTGGGGGGATACACCTCAGACAGGGAGGGGTGTTCGGCATTCACAAGGCCATGGGAACAGTGGGATGGAGGTCCCCAGCCATGGGCAGCCACCATTGCACCAAAAGAGCTGCAAAGGAAGCAGTGCTGAGGGCTGTCCAGGAGGGGCAACCTCACCCTGTAAATGTGACACTCCACCCTTGAGCTTGCGTATCTGGCCTCGGAACCCCTTATTGAGCCCCCAACACACCATGTCCGGGACCACACAACAGCAGACATGTTCCTGTCTGTCCTTGCTCCCAGGGGGACAGTCCCTATCCTCAGTGGTGGTACCACCAGAAGGTGGTGCAGAACCAGCAGAGGTTGAGGTCCAAGGCTGGGCCCCAGATGTGCTGGTACCCAGTGCCATGGTCAGCTGAAGTGGGACAGGAGGTTCTGCCAGGACCTCAAAACCCATACAGCCTATGGTGTTGCAGTTTAAACACAGATATGGCTTAGTAATAGACAACAGCATTCAGGATTACTTACAACAGTATACATAGATATGACCATCAACCAAACACAACAGATGATATACATTTGCAGAGGGAGCACAACACATGCATATATACTACATGACATCTGTACAAAGTGTAGAAGATGTTTGACTGCAGCTATGAACAGTGGCCCATTATTGGTTTGCCACTGAGAACCCCAGACAGTGTCTGTCATGCCACTGTTTCATGTGACACATGTCCAGTCAGGGATGCGATGGCAGTAACACATCCCCGTCACCATGTACTATCAGCAATCCTCACACAATGCTCCTGCTGTGCACAGATGTGTGTTCAGTGTGTAACACAGAAAAAAAATGGTTCCACACACTGACCAGTCCACAGATGGCCCTACAGATGGAGGTCCCTCATGAACAGAGCACTGTCATGTCTGTTATAAAACATGCAGAATAGCCATTACCACACACACATGTTAAACAGAAAGTAGTCTCAATGAAGCATAGCTACACTTACATGCTGTAGTCATGTCTGGCACATCACCCTCCTGTCTTTAAGCAATTTCCCACTGTGTATGATGTTTGAGGACATCCAGATATCATCTGTGATGCCATTTCCAAACACCACATCCAGGTACCACTCACAGCGACTGTCATGGCCAAACACCAACATGATGTTCCTAGATATTGTACGGTGTTTATCATGCGAATGGCTATGGGAACATCATCACAGCTGTTCCACATGCTAGAGAAGGCCTGCAATAGGAGCAGAGGCCATCACCTGATTATGTCCATCACTTACAATACACATGCTGCTGCTGAGCAGGTGTACACCTCCACATCCACCAGAGAGTGTGTGGGAGGGACAGACAACGTACATCAGAGAAGGGCTTGGAGACTAAAACCTAAGCATCATCTGTCACACAACTACCAATACAGGGGTCAAACCCCTGGATGACTAGTCATTACTATTACAAGTGCATGCTTACTGCATATGCCACAAAGCCGACATGTTGCTGTGCTGTAAGAACATATGTGCGTGTTGGTAAGAGACATGTGCAACAGAGATATAGTAGACAAACATTAGGTGTAGCACACATGGCTGCCCACATGAACGGATGCCATTGTCACCACAACCACACTCTCTAATGGACTCGCATTGACACTCTTTGCCAGGGCCACAAATACACTCCCTAACTACTTAGTTTGCCACACTGCAGTAATGCACAGGTACTACATGCACCACAGGGGATATCTGGAGGTTCTATGGGCTAGGGCATGTGAACGTGTTTGACATCTGTTGGTATGCCAGTGGGGGTTATACTGGGAGTGACTGTGGTTGGGAGCATCATAACCCACATGAACACACAAGGTGCCAGTACTGACATGCATGTATGCATTGCTTCATGGGTGTGTAGTGGTTGGCTGTGCAAGATGGCTGTACAAGGGGTAATCCTTGGCATCAAGCCACTCAACAGTGGTGTGCAGTGTGGTACAGGGGTGTAGTGTCTGCAATGTCGCACACAGATGGGTACTGCATGAACTGCCCTGACATCCTGGTTACCATTGTGTATGGCCATAGCTTTGCAATGCATGCCATGTCTGTGTTTGATAGTCCTTGACATGGACATTGCCTGGGATGTGCATGTCCCACAATACTGTACAGTGACATGTACAGGTGTACCTGGTATGGCAGGCACATGTTGTGTACACAGACTGTTATCCTCCGATATGCCAATACTGGCCTGTTGTGGCAAAAACTGCTTATAGTCAGCAGGTCGACCCTGCATCTGCATTGATAGCATGATACAGGTATTCCCTGATGTCAGTAGTATTGGTCCATACAGGGTACATGTGTACGGCATTGAATGGCCTCTGTGGATCACATTTGATGGCACCACATATGTTGCAGGCATCCAGTGGGGAACATAGAGAAGGCACATTGTCTACAATTATGTGCCTATTGTACCACTGTACAGGGTGTCATGTCCTCTGCAGCCCACTGCAATCACACCATGCCTACTATCTGTCATCAATGTGCATGGTACTAGCAACATAGCAGGATATCCTAGGCAAGTGTGTTTGTGTATGACACATGGGTTCAGGACATATACCGGGTACTAGTAGGGTTGCATAATTTGTTCACCAGGCCTTTTGCCAGATGTAGGGGTATGGCTTGCCAACACAGTCCCATGGCTGATTGACATCTGTACACCTTGTTAGGTGGGCATTGTGTCATAAGACGGACATCATATATGAAATCTACAAGATCTGCTCCCCATCATGCCCAGTGGTTAGACACTCACAGCCACCCCCACACAGGCTCTGACAGTTAAACACACACACCTGCCATGTCCTGGATTCAACCCCCTACCTACCTAGTGTATCACACTGCAGCAATATGCATTTATGGCATGCGCTATGGAGAATACCAGGTTACAGCAGCCCTAGAGGTGTATTTCTAGGTGTGTGACATCAGCAGGATTGCCAAAGGTGAGTATATGACTTGTACTGAGTGGGAGTACTCTAAAAGCATTGGTCTGTCCTCAGGCAGACGGACACACACACACACACACACACACACACACACACACACACACACACACACACACACACACACAGTTGGCAAGTCTGGGATTACAACACTGGCATAACTACTCTATCACACTACAGCAATACGCAGTTACAAAACGTATAACAGAGACTACTGGTCTATGATGTTCCCAGAGGTGTATTTCTAGATGAGTGACATCAGCAGCATTGCCAAAGGTGAGTATATGATTTGTACGGACTGTGGGTAGCCTATAAACTATTTCTCTCTACACAGTCTGAGACAGACAGACGCGCACACATTCACACACACAATTGGCAAGTCTGGGGTTAGAACTACTACCTAACTAGTATAACACTACAGCAGTATGCAGTTATGGGATGCACCATGGGGATTACTGAGCTACAGCTCTCCCAAAGGTGTATTTCACAATGGATGACCTCAGCAGGCTTGTCATAATACTGCTATGGGGAGGACAGTGTGTGCATGGGCCATAACCCAGTCATGTAGGGGTTGACATGCCACATGGGGGCACACATGGGGCCATATGTCACAGGTACATGTATACAGCTTCTAGATGACTACTTCCCTGTACAGTCATGTTGCACAGCTGGCACATGCAACACATAGTCTGACATGCTGACAGATACAGGTGGCTAGTATCTGCAGTGAATGACATCTGCACCTCATGTGTTTGGGGCCCTTTGGCTGTGTGCTGGATGGGACAGGCACGGATGGCTCCTTGTCACGATCACCCACTTCCACACATCTATGTCCGTCTACCTTAGACATATTATAGTGTGTTGTCCTTACATATATGCCTGTATTCCTATCCACTGTGTGTGCAAGACAGGTGTGGTGCATACTGACATGTGTCTGCACTAAGAACTGCGACCGCCAGATATGTCCGGACCACTGGTGTTTACAGACATGACCTTCATGTGTTTAAGTGTGTGAGCATGCCCAGTATGATCATTCAGTTTGTTGTTGACTGACATTACGTTCATACCTTCAAGTGTGTGAGCATGCCCAGTATGGCCATCGGTATCGCATGTGTTACATGTCCAGGTAGTCCGTACTGTAGTGCTGACCTTTGTGTTGTACACCGACAGGTAGCATGCTGTGTCTGCAGGGTATCCATCGGTCATGTGGCATTGGCTGTTGATACATTTCTGGATAGAAGGGGGGGCACCTGACTGTATCTACATTCCTACACAGGAGTGGGGGGGCACACCTGACTGTTGCTATAAGTGTACATTGAATGTGGGGCACACCTGACACTTGTACACATTTGCTAGTACTGTACTGGTATGTCAGGCACTCCATTTCAGTGTGTAGTCTTACCCACTGTGCTGGCTAGAGGCATACCAGTGTACTACAGATCTTAGCTTTAATTACCAACATATACGTTTCTGACTTCCTAGCCTTCACAACCTTCATCCAACTGCCTGGCCTGCTGTAGTTTTTCTGTGTGGGTCTGTGTGAGGGGTTACCCATAGGGTGCATTCAGAGGCCCTAGTACAGCATTTGTTTGTGTCAGTCTACACCTGTCCAGCTGGTTGAGACTTGTGTGGGTCTTATGGACACACATGATGCTCACCCCATTACCTGCAGTGGGTTTTGTCACCCTGTGTAGTACTGGCCACTATGGTGACTCCAGTATGTGTTACAGATATCATGGTGCCACTATGTGTGTCTACTGTCTGCTGCCTTAACATTTGGCCACCCAATTCCCTTGTATGCTCACATCTATACCATAGTTACAGGTACCAACACATTCTACTACATTTGGCAATTGGTAGGTTGATTGACTTACCTTGAGGGTGTGCCAGACTTGAGGGCTGCCTATGTCGGATGCACATAGTTCACTCCCTATACATGGCTGAGCACAGGTAGTGTCATGTTTGGCATCCCTTTTACTGTCTGTGCAAGCCAGAGAGGGTGACATTCCCTGGGTCCCTACTGTGTCAGTGCATATGCTATGCGTTGCCTCTTTGTCAAGGCCAGGTCATACTGGGCATGCCTCCTTCCGCCTGCTGGGTTAGGCTCAGGTTGTTCCTCCCCTGAGTCACTCTGTGCATGTACAGGCCTTGTCAATGGTGGGGGGCTGTGTGGCCCTGCCCCATACTGTTTCTGCTGCAGCTGTTTCCACAGGATCATATTGTGTAGCATAGCACATACCATAACAATTTGGGTGCATGTAGCTGGTGAATACTTCAAGGCTTCACTGGATGTGTCCAGACACCAGAACCATGACCTGAGCATCCCAAACACATGCTCTGTTATATATCTGGCCTGCGCGCGTGCCTCATTATGGTGTTGCTGTTCAGGTGTGTGTGCATTTCTGATGGGTGTCATCAGCCATGGCTCCAGTGGGTACCCAGTATCCCCCACTAGGTGAGAGTAGGGGATGTCCATATTGGCAAATCTGTGGTACAGCTCCATCAGATGCCATATTTCTGAATCGGCATAGCTTCCAGGGCAGCCAGCACACACATTCATTATAATGCCCTGGGCATCGCATACGACCTGGAGGTTGATGGAGGGGATGCCCCCTGCGGTTAATGTAGGCCCTACCCTGCTCACCAGTTGGTGCTTTGATGTGTAAGTGCATGCAGGCTATAGCACCCACAACCACAGGGTAGTCTGCTATTTGGTGGAAGAGGCGCATATTGCTAGTCAACATCACTGGCATGTGCTGACATGGCATCCAGGAACTGTTGGAATACTCTGGATGCTGATGCCTGTGAGATCCCCATGATATCCCCAGTTGTGCTTTGGGAGGTACCTGTGGCTAGTATACCTAGCCCTACACTACCTTGGTATCAACTGGGATGGGTTCCCCTCAGCCTGTTTGATGTGTCAGGCGTGGCCAGCACAGCTCAACAATCTGCTGTAGGAGGTCTCTGTCCACCCTATAGCGATCCACTATCTCCAGCTGATGAAGCTCCTGGTAGGTTATCCTGAGTCTGTACACTCTTCTCTGTCTCCTCACTGAGGGTTGTTCAGCAGCATTCACATCTTCACCACCATCAGCCTCTTGCACATGTTGGTCTATGTTGCCTGCTGCAGCCCTTCTCATTTTGTAGGTTTGTTTGTTAAAATTTCCCCGCATGTAAACACCGGTGGTGTACAATGTGGAAAAACCAGAGGGGAAGGTGTTTGCTTAGTTTATAGTAGTGTTCTGGGCTGGGCTGGTCTGCTGCCCCTGTAATCGGCTGATTCTGATACATATCACCTGTCAGCTCAGCTAGTTCACCTTGATTACTCTCCTACTGCTGTTGTCCCTCCCAATTGCACTAGGCAGGTATAGACACACCCGTAGCTTAGTTGTGCTAAGCTAGGAGCAATCCTGAGCCACAGGGCTCCAATCCACGTACAGCATGCCTGACACACACCCCCATGATGTCACCCATATCTGAGTCCTGCACCAGGCTATCTATACACATACACTCTTGGGACCTGCCTCACACCCTGGGGATAACCGGGATTCACTATCCTTTACCTCATTTGCATAGGATTGCCTGCTAATGCATAGTTACATGACCCATACTGAGCCTTACTAACCACTGCTTACCGTCGCGCAAACCTGCACACAACTGCTTAAAAGCACCTTACTCACACCCTATTCAATGGCCCTTGTTCTGCCCAGCAACAAAACAGTCGGCCTCTGGAAGGCTCGAAAGCAGAACCCTGCACACCACAGATGATGTGCTTTACCACTAAGCCATGGCAGATATAAATACATCAGATGTTATCACGTACATGTCATCTAGCACAGGCATTCAACAGTATAAGAATCACACAACGGCCAGCAAATTATGTTCCAAAAGTATTTTATTGATGAATCTACATAGGATATAAAATTATATCCTACTCCAAACCGGTTTCGGTTAGCCTTCTTCAGTGGAGCAATGAAATATGTAAAAAAGCCAACCACAGTACCTGATCCCATTTTATGGTGTCAGTCAACACAATCAACCAATCGAAATTCAAATTTCAACTTTTTATATTAAATGGAACCAGCACCCCATATAGTGAAAACACAGATTGTTATATAAACCTATTCAAAAACATTATATATAATCAACCATAAACAAACATTAACATGGTAACATATCTAGATATACACTAAATAAAGAAACTGAATGTGATGTTAAGGAACATCAATCAAATCACATGACCAGAATCAGATCTTAAATATATAGAACACAACAGTTAATAATGTATTAAATGGTCCGCAAGAATAATTAAAGGCCTACGTCAATATCACATTAATGAGTTGTTGTATAATATACTGGTATTGAGCAGGATCATATATATTATAAAAGTAGAAAAATATATATCAAAGTGAATGTACTATAAATGATCATTAATGCCCGGCGGAAATAATGCACCCAAATGTATGATCCAATATTTCTCTTTTTGTGTCAAAATATTATCCCAACCTTGTTGATGACTCCTATCACCAACAATCCGGTCAATAATAGTAAACTTAAATTTTGCCGTGGGATGTTTGACAGTATGTAAATAGAGGGCATTAGTAGATTTCTTGTTTCTAATGTTGCTCCTGTGTTCCCCAATTCTGATTTTAAGAGGCCTAGAGGTTTTGCCCACATAAAATGCAGAACATTGACAAGTGGCAAGATATATCACCCAACTCATTGAGCAGTTACCAAAAAATTTTAGGTAGACCTTACTAGTATTGGCACTGCTAAAGATTTAGATTTATTGATATCCAAACAGGACATACAATGTCCACAAGGAAAAGTGCCTATCAGTTCTTTGCCCATAATAGTGTGCTGTTTATACCGTGCCCTCCACTACCATGATGTTTGAAATGTGAAAACATAGAACTTAAAGTTTTGCCCTTTCTGTAAGAAAATTGACAACGTGTCCCAAGATGTTGTCTAAGAATGTCATTAGCCATCAAGATATTCCAATTTCTATCCACCACCCCTCTAATAATCTGATTATTCCTGCCATATGTTGTAACCAGTCTCAAGACCTCATCCCCTTTTTGGTTTTCATGATGGTCCTGATATTGCAAAAGCTGGTCCCTGGTTTTTTTATCAGACCAATATTTAGCAGATTTAATGTCAAAAACAGAATACCCTCTATCATAGAATCTATTAGCAAGATCCAAACTGGCTGTCTCATAGTCCTCCTGACTGGAATTAATTCTTTTGATAGCAAAATTGAGATTTTGGGATGTTCGGACAGTGTGGCAGGGGTGCATGCTTGAGGCATGTAGCAGTGTATTGTATTCTGGGTATTTCCTATATATTTTGGTGCCTAGTGTGTTGTCTGGCTTCCTATATACACTAACATCCAAGAATTCAATATTAGACCTGCTGGTGTTGATCAAATTCAATGCCCCAAAGATTACTATTAAGGTAATCCACAAATTAGTTAAGATATTCGCATCCGCGCCACACCATCCAACAATCATCAAGATATCTGCGCCAGATATCCATTTCTACAATGTAAATATTGTGAGATGCATCATAAATTAGGTATTCTTCCAAGTGCATGAACAAATCTGCGTATATAGGGGCAAAAGATGCCTTCATAGCAGTGCCTTGTAACTGCCAATAGCATTCACCTTGAAAAAAGAATACATTTTTATTCAAAACATGCTCACACATACAAATCAAAAGTGTATTAAATCCAGGTCGATATAAGTTGGATTTCTCAAGCCAGTATTGTAATGCTTGAAGACCTGCCCAATGGGGGATGCTGGTGTATAAGGATTTTACATCCAATGTGCAAAGTAACCAATTGGGTTCAAGTTCCGTCTCTGCTATGATTTGTAAAAACTGTGTGGTATCCTTAATTCTAGCTCTTACCTGAGTGAGTAAGGGTTTTAAATATTCAGTCAAGAACGCTGAAAGTGGTTCAGTTAAAGAACCATGACCAGACACAATAGGACGGCCAGGTGGGGAAGTCAGGGATTTGTGTATTTTCGGCAGTAGGTAAAGTATCTGTTTGTTGGGATCCTTAACTGTCAAATGTTTAACAATATTGTTGGACAAAATACCATTCTCAACTGCACTACTCAGGAACTCATCAATCTCCTTTTTAAAAAGTAGTGGTCGGATCAATGTCCATTTTCATATAACATTTGTGGTCAGATAGCTGTCGTAATCCTTCCTGTGTGTAATAATCCATATCCAAAACCACTACTGCCCCACCTTTATCAGCCTTGACAATTGCAATGTCATTGTTATTTCTTAATTCCTCAAGTGCCTGTCTTTCAGTCTGCTGAATGTTGTCTGATAGAATGTTAAAGCCATAAGGCGGAAAGTGTAGATCCCTAAGTACTGCCTGTTGAAAAGCTGTAACATGCATATTAGCAGGAGGTTGAAATGTAGACTTAAGAAACCTAAAGTCAGTAGATCTTTGAGCTGTATTATTTGTCTGATCTGAAAAAAATATCTTAAGGTTTAAACGACGGCAAAATTCCAAAACATCATTTACAGTTTGATATTGATCAGAAAAGAAGCCAGGTACGAACCCTAAGCCTTTATTGAGTATTTTTTCTTGTTCCAATGTTAATTCAGCCTTAGACAAATTAAGCACATTTTGAAAAGTAGTTTCATCTATTTTAGAAAAGCTTGAACTATTCCATCCATTGATTCCAGATCTGAACCTATTACGGTGTTTCCTCCCCCCGCGTCGTTTCTTCTTACCCCAAAAGGGGTAGGTATATTACTTCTTTTTTTATAAGGTGAAAGGTCAGATGTAATTCCCTCACTATCAGTGGGGGAAGACTCATCACCCGAGGTACTGGTATATGTCTGTTCCCTATTTTTAAGAATTGGTCTAGGTCGTTTCCTAGTTCTGGCACCACTCTTACCCATAGACATATCTTTGAACCTCACTGATTTCTGAAGTTCAAACGGACGTCCCCTGGCATAATCGTTAACGTCCCTATTAAATTTTTTAACTTTTCTGTCTTTCGTCAATTTGTCATACTGGGTCAGTTCTTTAGATAAATTAGATACCAACGTACCATAGTTAGTGTTGGTTTCAAATTGTTTACAAATGCTGCTTAACTCTTTAATCTCAGCAATATTTGAGTCTATTATTCTTTCATAATAATCTGACAATATTTGTACAAACTTCATAGA
Source organism: Protopterus annectens (assembly GCF_019279795.1). Lineage (NCBI taxonomy): Eukaryota > Metazoa > Chordata > Ceratodontiformes > Protopteridae > Protopterus > Protopterus annectens. The sequence goes on along the minus strand of NC_056734.1, from coordinate 578,101,649 downwards.
TCCCTCTTGAACTGCCTCAAACCACTCGTTGGTCAGCCTCTCTTCAGATCTGCTGACCATGGACTTTAACTTAATTCTAAGTCCATGTGGTACTAATTTTTTATGTAAATAAGCCTTAAAAAGACGTAGATGCCAAATATTTGCTCTCAGCCCCTTAAAGGCTTTCTCCAAATTACAAAATGCAAATTGGCATCCATCACTGGAGGGGGTGGTCTGTTGATCCATGGTACTGTTGCTTGAGATCGATTCCAGTCCAAAGACATGGATATCCTCTCTATCAGCACACATACCCTGCAAAATACTGTCCAGATTCATAATAACTGACCCAGCAAAACCAAATAGGAAAGAACGTGGTGCCAAAACTGGAAACAATCTCAAAGGGCCCCCGCTCAAAAAAGGCAGGAGAACTAAATCCAATTAGTATGGAATATATTAAATAAATAAATACCAGTAACTCAGGGGAACCACCAACAACACTAGGTCCAGCTATATCCCAAAACCAGTGTTGGCCAAAAAAACAAAGTCCAAGATAAATAGGACGCCTCTAGGACCTAAAAAACAGTGGCCAAATAGAAAAATGAGTACTAATAATGACTAATAAGTAAAGTCAGTTCAAAAAATCAGATAACAAATCCTATCTGACAGTTTTAGAAACACAGTCTAAGTATCAGCAAGATAAACAACATCAGACCATCAGAATGTAGGTAATGCAAAATAGATCCAAAATATTAGTATCTAGTGAAAAAAATTTTTCAGTCTTATATCACAATATTAGTAATGAGACTGATAATAGTGTGTTGATACAAATATTAATAGATAATTTTTGGTAATACCATAAGATACAAAAGGCATAAAGCAATCTAAATACCTATATGATATTTTATCTAGCATCAGACCTGCATATCCCTAGTATGATCACAGATGTATAAACCACCATATAATAGTAATATCTTCCTATACTATACTTAAAAATATAAATCCTGATGTTACCATATAACTAAAGGACCTGTGGAACATACAGGTTTACAAATACAACTATACGGCATCACTATGTTCCAATCAATCACTTATATATCACAAAAAGTCTATCTGATACAATATAGACAATTGCAAATCAAAAAACCACAGATCAGCCGATCCTCAAGCACTTGTGAACGAATCATAAAGTAATGCCAAAAGAGTGCAAAAAACACCCAAAAATAGGCTTGTGATAGTATTGACAAAACAGATCAAATTGTAACAGTAGTTTGGGCCCACCATTACTCATGCAAGAATAGTTTAATGCGTCCAATTTGAGAATAAACTTATTGGTAAATAATGGGAAGCATAATACTATAAATTTACATGAAATACCCTAAACAGTGTTATCATAATCCCACCATAATATAGGTAAGGACCACACACCAACAAAATTCAGGGTGTACAATGGACCCAAAATTACCTTTAGTGCATGCCTGATAATAGATTATCACAAAGCTTGTATAATCCAAACAATATGCAACCTAGACCAACCACCATATTATAGATATCTAGGTATGTCTAGAGATATAACTAGAACAAAGGCTCACTCAACAAGCCACTTTGTACTCAAATGAGTAAAAAAAGTTAACCAAAACACTAGCGCCTAGTGCTAAAAAAACCCAAACATTGCTAAACCCCAAGCAGACTAGGAAATATAACCCCAGAATACCTAATTTGTATATAAATACAATACTCGTCACCATATGAATATTCGGTCTTGATATAGTGTAAAAATTATTAGACCAGAAAAAAGCGACTAGAACCAAAAGGTATTCCAAATTATATTCAACACACATGAATGTTTTAAATAAAGTGAAAAATGTTAACACTTAGTAATAAACCCTACCTGGTTATTAAACAAATGAGTAATACAATATACAAGTCAAATGAGTCCTTCTTCTTGATCCGTAGCGCCCCTCATGCTTCCATATCAAAAAACATTAAGCTGAAAACCAAAAAAGTTATAATACAATGGTTTTCAAAGACAAAATGATGTCCATAGTACATTCATAGTGTCCCTATGCTCATTCAACACATTCCGTACGCCGATCCAAATGTGCCCGCTCAATATACAAAAATAGTCCACGATAGATCCAAAAAAGTATTGACGACCTAATATTCTTTAATAAACAGTACCTGAACAAAGAGATGTCCAATGTTCAACCATACCATATTCAATAACCATCAGATAGAAGTTAGAATAATGTCTGACATAAACCGAAACTTGCGTCTAAGTTGTATGTTCCAAATCATGTAAATGCAGTGTTCAGCCCACCAAAATGAGCCGAGACTTGCTTCTAAATAGACTGCGTCATGTATATTACATCTGACCTTTCATCTTATAAAAAAAGAAGTAATATACCTACCCCTTTTGGGGTAAGAAGAAACGACGCGGGGGGAGGAAACACCGTAATAGGTTCAGATCTGGAATCAATGGATGGAATAGTTCAAGCTTTTCTAAAATAGATGAAACTACTTTTCAAAATGTGCTTAATTTGTCTAAGGCTGAATTAACATTGGAACAAGAAAAAATACTCAATAAAGGCTTAGGGTTCGTACCTGGCTTCTTTTGTGATCAATATCAAACTGTAAATGATGTTTTGGAATTTTGCCGTCGTTTAAACCTTAAGATATTTTTTTCAGATCAGACAAATAATACAGCTCAAAGATCTACTGACTTTAGGTTTCTTAAGTCTACATTTCAACCTCCTGCTAATATGCATGTTACAGCTTTTCAACAGGCAGTACTTAGGGATCTACACTTTCCGCCTTATGGCTTTAACATTCTATCAGACAACATTCAGCAGACTGAAAGACAGGCACTTGAGGAATTAAGAAATAACAATGATATTGCAATTGTCAAGGCTGATAAAGGTGGGGCAGTAGTGGTTTTGGATATGGATTATTACACACAGGAAGGATTACGACAGCTATCTGACCACAAATGTTATATGAAAATGGACATTGATCCGACCACTACTTTTTAAAAAGGAGATTGATGAGTTCCTGAGTAGTGCAGTTGAGAATGGTATTTTGTCCAACAATATTGTTAAACATTTGACAGTTAAGGATCCCAACAAACAGATACTTTACCTACTGCCGAAAATACACAAATCCCTGACTTCCCCACCTGGCCGTCCTATTGTGTCTGGTCATGGTTCTTTAACTGAACCACTTTCAGCATTCTTGACTGAATATTTAAAACCCTTACTCACTCAGGTAATAGCTAGAATTAAGGATACCACACAGTTTTTACAAATCATAGCAGAGACGGAACTTGAACCCAATTGGTTACTTTGCACATTGGATGTAAAATCCTTATACACCAGCATCCCCCATTGGGCAGGTCTTCAAGCATTACAATACTGGCAGAAATCCAACTTATATCGACCTGGATTTAATACACTTTTGATTTGTATGTGTGAGCATGTTTTGAATAAAAATGTATTCTTTTTTCAAGGTGAATGCTATTGGCAGTTACAAGGCACTGCTATGGGGGCATCTTTTGCCCCTATATGATTTGTTCATGGCGTACTTGGAAGAATACCTAATTTATGATGCATCTCACAATATTTACATTGTAGAAATGGATATCTGTAGATATTTTGATGATTGTTGGATGGTGTGGCGGATGCGGAATATCTTAATTTGTGGATTACCTTAATAGTAATCTTTGGGGCATTGAATTTACGATCAACAGCAGCAGGTCTAATATTGAATTCTTGGATGTTAGTGTATATAGGAAGCCAGACAACACACTAGGCACCAAAATATATAGGAAATACCCAGAATACAATACACTGCTACATGCCTCAAGCATGCACCCCACACTGTCCGGAACATCCCAAAATCTCAATTTTGCCGTATCAAAAGAATTAATTCCAGTCAGGAGGACTATGAGACAGCCAGTTTGGATCTTGCCAATAGATTCTATGATAGAGGGTATTCTGTTTTGACATTAAATCTGCTAAATATTGGTCTGATAAAAACCAGGGACCAGCTTTTACAATATCAGGACCATCATGAAAACCAAAAGGGATGAGGTCTTGAGACTGGTTACAACATATGGCAGGAATAATCAGATTATTAGAGGGGTGGTGGATAGAAATTGGAATATCTTGATGGCTAATGACATTCTTAGACAACATCTTGGGACACGTTGTCAATTTTCTTACAGAAAGGGCAAAACTTTAAGTTCTATGTTTTCACATTTCAAACATCATGGTAGTGGAGGGGCACGGTATAAACAGCTCACTATTATGGGCAAAGAACTGATAGGCACTTTTCCTTGTGGACATTGTATGTCCTGTTTGGATATCAATAAATCTAAATCTTTTAGCAGTGCCAATACTAGTAAGGTCTACGACCTAAAATTTTTTGGTAACTGCTCAATGAGTTGGGTGATATATCTTGCCACTTGTCAATGTTCTGCATTTTATGTGGGCAAAACCTCTAGGCCTCTCAAAATCAGAATTGGGGAACACAGGAGCAGCATTAGAAACAAGAAATCTACTAATGCCCTCTATTTACATACTGTCAAACATCCCACGGCAAAATTTAAGTTTACTATTATTGACCGGATTGTTGGTGATAGGAGTCCATCAACAAGGTTGGGATAATATTTTGACACAAAAAGAGAAATATTGGATCATACATTTGGGTGCATTATTTCCGCCGGGCATTAATGATCATTTATAGTACATTCACTTTGATATATATTTTTCTACTTTTATAATATATATGATCCTGCTCAATACCAGTATATTATACAACAACTCATTAATGTGATATTGTCGTAGGCCTTTAATTATTCTTGCGGACCATTTAATACATTATTAACTGTTGTGTTCTATATATTTAAGATCTGATTCTGGTCATGTGATTTGATTGATGTTCCTTAACATCACATTCAGTTTCTTTATTTAGTGTATATCTAGATATGTTACCATGTTAATGTTTGTTTATGGTTGATTATATATAATGTTTTTGAATAGGTTTATATAACAATCTGTGTTTTCACTATATGGGGTGCTGGTTCCATTTAATATAAAAAGTTGAAATTTGAATTTCGATTGGTTGATTGTGTTGACTGACACCATAAAATGGGATCAGGTACTGTGGTTGGCTTTTTTACATATTTCATTGCTCCACTGAAGAAGGGTAACCGAAACCGGTTTGGAGTAGGATATAATTTTATATCCTATGTAGATTCATCAATAAAATACTTTTGGAACATAATTTGCTGGCCGTTGTGTGATTCTAATAGTTTGGTTGGCCGTGCATCGCTCCACGTGAGAGGTTTGGCGTGTTTGTATTCAACAGTATAAGACATGTATTCCATCACTTAGATGTATTTGTGTTAATGTCTATATATATATATATATATATATATATATATATATATATATATATATATATATATATATGTGTGTATATATATATATATATATATATATATATATATATATATATATATATATCTATATATATACACACACACACACACACACACATACATAGATATAGTATATATATATCTCAAGAACAAACCTCGTGACAACAAAGCATTAGACAAGAATGAAAAGGAAACCACCAGCAACTCCCGTATTCTGTACTGGTGTTAATCCCAAGGCAAGTGTGTTTCTGTGCAACACACAGGTACAGACTGTATTCAGGGTGATATTAGGGTTGCTGACATTACTCACCAGGCCTATTGCCAAATGTTTGGGTATGTCTTGCCAACCCAGTCTCTTGGCTGATTGTGACATTTATGGCCACTATATAGGGAAACAACAAATCACGCTCTTCAACACATACAGTGGCTAGCCACTCACAGCCACCAACACATAGGATATGACTGACAAACACACACACCTGCTATGCCTTGGAATAGAACACCTACCTGACTACTTTATCACACTACAGCATTACACAGTTACAGAACACACTATCGAGATTACTGGGTCACATCAATCCCAGAGGTGTATTCCTAGGTGGGTGACATCATCAGCCTTGCCAAAGTTGAGTATAGGAATCATACGGAGTGTGAGTACTCTAAAAAGCATTGTCCTGTCCACCGGCAAATGGACACACGCACACACACTCACCATGTCTGGGATTAGAACACCAACCTAACTACTTTATCACACTATAGCATTACTCAGTTATAGAATGCGCTATTGAGATTACTGGGTTACATTAATCCCAGAGGAGTATTCCTAGGTGGGTGACATAATCAGCCTTGCCAAAGTTGAGTATAGGAATTGTACGGAGTGTGAGTACTCTAAAAAGCATTGTTCTGTCCACTGGCAGACAGACACACACACACACACACACACACACACACACACACACACACACACACACACACACACACACACACACACACACACACACACACACAGCATGTCTGGGAGTAGCACACCGACTTAACTGCTTTATCACACTACAGCATTACGCAGTTACAGAATGGTCTATCAAGATTACTGGGTCACATCAATCCCAGAGGTGTATTCCTAGGTGGGTGACATCATCAGCCTTACTAAAGTTGAGTATAGGAATCGTATGGAATGTGAGTACTCTAAAAAGCATTGTTCTGTCCACCGGCAGATGGACACACGCACACTCGGCATGTCTGAGATTAGAACACAAACCTAACTACTTTATCACATTACAGCATTACACAGTTACAGAACGTGCTATCGAGATTGCTGGGTTACATCAATCCCAGAGGAGTATTCCTAGATGGGTGACATCATCAGCCTTGCCAAAGTTGAGTATAGGAATCATACGGAGTGTGAGTACTCTAAAAAGCATTGTTCTGTCCACCGGACACTCGGCATGTCTGGGATTAGAACACTGACCTAACTACTTTATCACACTACAGCATTACTCAGTTACAGAACGTGCTTTCAAGATTACTGGGTCACATCAGTCCCAGAGGTGTATTACTAGGTGGGTGACATCATCAGCCTTGCTAAAGTTGAGTATAGGAATCGTACAGAATGTGAGTACTCTAAAATGCATTGTTCTGTCGACTGGCAGACGGACACACACACACGCACTCACATTTGACATGTTTGGACTTAGAACACCGACCTAACTACTTTATTACACTACAGCATTATGTAGTTACAGAACACACTGTCAAGATTACTGGGTCACATCAATCCTAGAGGTGTATTCCTATGTGGGTGACATCATCAGCTTTCCAAAACTGAATATAGGAATCGTACGGAGTGTGAGTACTCTAAAAAGCATTGTTCTGTCCACCGGCAGGTGGACACACACACACACACACACACACACACACACACACACACACACACACACACACACACACACCTGCCTATCTACAGATCACTATTACAGTACTACATAGTTACGAGTTGCACCACAGAGATTACACATTCCAAGGCAGTCATCATGACCTTCTAGGATTGGGGACATCAACAGGGATGCTGACAGTTATGATGTACATAGCTGTGAACCTTTGTGTTTAACATAGGAGTCCATCCCGAACAGGAGTATGCCCTTCTGTGGAATGGAAGACTACTATCACTATACAGGGTTACTATTGCCTTGCTCATACACATAGTAGCACATAATATACACAGGGTGTCAGTGGGCATGCTCACACACAGTAGCACAAGGCTGTTTGGAATGCACTATGTGTCCAAATACACAAGGTTATACTGGGCATGCTCATACACTTAGTAGCACAGGGCTGTTTAGGATGCACTCTGAATTTAAACACGGAAGGCCACAGTGGCTATGCTCATACAGTTAGACATGCAGAACATGTTGTAATGGTCTCCGGTGTTAGTAGTTGTCATTGTTCGCAGGAATGCTGCACTACATGTATCTGACACTGGTCATCTGCACAACACCTGCTGCTGTCCGACACCTTAGATGTATCAGTCTATGACAAGCACAATACTACCACTGACAGTGATTTCATGCCAAGAATGGCAACTGCTTGACCAACACAATAAGCCAATGTCCTGCTGTAATTATGAGGTTGTCCAGTGGCTGTCAGTCTGGTATGACATGACTGACAGAAGACAAGCCTTTGTTACAGATCACATGCATCCATGATTTAAGGGAGTGTTGATAATACTTCATTTGCATTTGCCCATATAGTGTCATTCCAAGGCAAATGACCTAAACACAGGATAACACTCTGACACCTAGAAGACAATTGCATTGCATGCTTATGCTAACCAGTGCTAGATGTGTTGCTGTCGTAACCACAGCTGCTCACTGTTGAACCTACAATGGGGAATACTGACATCTGTGCAGTGAGGAACACCTGGCTGATGGCTCTGTTGTGCACAATAGCACTACCACCATATAACTCAGAACCAAGCATGTGGGCCATAACACTGGTACAGACCACTCCAGGTGGTGGTGTCCCCACATTCATAATGGCTACCCACATGTACAAACCAGTACCCCAACATATATCATCACAGATGAGCCAGGTGCAGGTCACAGTGTCAGAAGCTGCATTCTAGGATGTAATCCTCAGACACCACCATGTTCTCAGACCACCAACACACATCCATACATGTGGTATGACATGTAATGGAACACCAAGTAATCTTTGACTGGTGGACTGTACCTAGCCCTACAACAACTGTGCAGAGTACCCATGTACTGACACTGTTACATTATGTGTTATGCAATGCAATGATACTACTGTTTGTAACCAGGTCAGCTGTACACATACCAGGGTCCCTCGGAAATTGACAGCATTAACAGATGACTGTTGTGCACCATTGAGTGTGTACACAGCCTGACATGAAGCTATGATTGTACAATATGTTTATGTGGGGAGCAGATTGTTTTGACATTTGTGTAGGATATAACCTGAAATGTGGACAGGTCCCATGCAGCCTGTATGTATGGCATTAGAGAGTGCAGTTTGTACCTGCAAAGTTGTTATTACAGGGGCTCTGTAGTGTACATGGATATATGAATGTGTACCTGTTGGGGGGAGACTGTGTTTATGTTATCTAAGACCCTATCTGGCTGAACATGTGCTATTTCCATAGGTGCAGTACCTCTCATGCCATAGTGCTGTGAAGCACAGCAGGTGTTCTTGTTGCCATTATGTTTCATGACACAGCTATGGAATCCTACATGTTTGGCCTCATAATATGTGGATAAGTAGTTTCACAGTAGCGTTGCATGGCATTATATGGTGTATCTGCATCTTACTGAGGCTAACCATGGATCAACTTCCAATCATCTGTGTTGATCCTTGTAACAGTTACTACCTTCTGTGGTACAGTTTAAGGCAGGGTACCACCGGTTTGCCTTCATGGTTGTGTTTGTTTGAATCCTGTTTCTGTTTCAATGGCGTGATCACTGCACATATGTGAGTGCCTAAAGTGCATTTGTGTAGGACCCAGCATTTGCACATGCATTGAACATCTGCATGGGTGCCATGACAGTCACCATTCCGCTCTTAAGAAGCATAGCATTGGCTTTGAAGACTGACCATGTGTGGCATACTGTTAGCCCTGTTGGTGTGACTATGTTGATCCAGGTCATTGGTGTTGATGACATTCAACATGCATTGAGCACATGTGTTGGTACATGATGAGTCTTCCCGGTTCATAATGGGATAGCTGAGTGGCCCTGATTATGGTGTCCTATCTCATAGCTGATATTCCCCATTACAGCACAATGACAGTTGGGATTTCTGAGGCATGGTGAATGATCTGTCACAAGGTGTAATTTGGATTACACTTTGGCACAATGGTAGTTGCTCAGCATAATGCATCTTACGTTGTGCAAGTGCAACTTGCGTGGGGGTGTACATATCCCTCAGGAAGTTGGACACACCTGTGGCCCATGTGTTCCAGTAAAGGATGTTGGCCAAGAGGTGAGGTATGTCGTGACAGGTGCAGACCCTGTCCGACAAAGCATCATGGTCTATCAACCATGTTATCCCAGGCAGAGAGATGCTGGATATTCTTTGAATTACACCAGTAAATATCATGATTGTGGAATACAATCCTTGTCCCAGTACTGCTGCATTATTCTGGCCACTGACAGAATGCTACCCAGGCCTTGGGACATACCCACATGGGCTACATGACCTGACAGTTCCTACATGTGTTTCCATGCAGTCCAGGCTACTGCATCACAGGTCCTGCACAACAACATAACATATGCCAGTGACATGTGTAGAGTTCTAAAGTTGGTCGGAGTGTGTGGGTACTGGTGGCCATGTTTCCGGCCACATGTTCTGAGGTGTGACACAATTATGCAAACTATGTCGTACAGTCTTTGTATTCTGTTGTCTGTCTATTCCAAGTTGGGAGGCCTCTTGCTTGGCCAGATACTTAGAGGCCTCTGTGGATGTGTGTGATATTTGGTGGAATGTGTGTGTGTGTCCTTACTGTGTTCTGGTAAGGGTATGTGTTGGTTGTGGTGATGAGATGCATGTGTTAATCTACACCTCTTGACTGTCTAGTCCAGTCATGAGTGTAGTATGGACTGCCTCAAAGATCACCCCTGTAGCTGCATCCCAGACGATGTGTTAGGTGCGGTGTTAGGTGGGTTTGGCAGTGTACATGGCATAGAGATTGCATTCCCCCAGGATGGCCACATACACAAAGCTGACAATAAACACCAGTAGCTGAGTAGTGGACATGCCTGTATGAGCATTCAGTATGTTACACATGTGCAGCAGTTTCCTACATCTTACACGCCTACTGCAGATGTCACACTGGAGTTAAAGATGATATGCACCCTGTTTCATTACCAGTACTGTCAACATATTTCCAAGCAGCTGTTAGTCTGGTAATGAGAGGTTAGGCTACACAAATCTACACGTTCAACCAGTGTGTCTCTACTGTCAATATCCACTCCATGTAGGTGTGCACATAGCCATTTGGCACAGCCCTGTAACAAGGGTCAGTACACATTTGCAGAACATGTACACATGCACAGCTGTCATTGATTGCAAACAATGGTAGAGAGGTGGATATTAGGCAAGGTGGACTTTTAGGCAAGGCTCATAAGACAAACCCACCACCGTACATAGCACATGTAACCAGAAACTGAGGGTATTGCTACTCAATGCCAGAAATCTAAACCTCACATTGCACACACTCGAGGCACTCCTCAGTATGGAGAACATCAATATCTGTGCAGTAACAGACACCCGGTTTAAGGCTTGAGAGAGCACCTCAGCACCACCAGGCTATAACTCATACCACACCTTTTGGTGACAGAACCCAGACCAGAACACAAAAGGCGGGGGTGTATCCATATTCATCAAGGATACTCACACCTCCAGGTTAGTGGTGCAGCACGATGCATCAGAGATCATCCAAGTGCAAGTGACAATGAGCAACACTACAATCCAAATTGTAGCTTGCTACAGATCACCCATCATGACCCAGGACCCACATTCCGCATTTCCGGGGACACTGGGAGATATGTGGGTCCTACCAAACACCCTAATACTGGGTGATGTCAACTACCCAAACATTAACTGGGAGAACTACTGGAGTACTAACTCCCTTGCCCAGCGCTTCCTAGAATTGCTCAACTCTAACTCCCTGGAACAACTGGTCTACACCCCCACCAGAGGGAACAACATATTGGACCTGGTCATCACCAACATGGGTGACCAGTGTTCCACACCCGATGTCAACCCCTCGCTGGTTAGATCAGACCATAGGCTAATCAGTCTGGATATTCACATTCCGCTCACAAGCCCAAAAAAGGAAACCACCGTGAAAATCTTTTCCAAAGCAGACTTCACGTTGCTTATGCCCGAGGTGGAACAGTTCACAGCCCCCATGCCAGTGGACAGTGTTGTCCAAGATGCTGAAACCTATACAAAGGCACTCTATGATCATCTGCAGGAATGCATGGATCATGCTATCCCAAGTCTAACCTAGACTTACTCCTCCAAGAACAGGAAACCGGTCTGGTGGACCCCTGCCATACACAGGCTCTACAATAGTAGGAGGTAACTAGTACAGATAAGAGTGAAATCCCTAGAAGGACAGACATCCCTGATCAGTATCAGCAAGAAACTACAATCCCTCATGAAATCATCCAAGGCTAGCTTCAAAAGACAATTTCCCAAGGACCCTACAGACAACCACAAAGTGTTCTTTAGCTATGTCAAGAACCTAAGTGGGAACTCTCAGATCTGCTCAGAGTTGGTGCAGACTGGCACAAAATACACTGAACCGACTGATATTGCCAGCATTTTGGCAGACATGTTCAGTGCAAATGTCAAAACCTTCTCAACCCCTAAACGGCCCTTAACCATACCAGAAGAATGTATGGCCCCGGCAATCACCGACACACAGGATAAAACAGCCCTATCCAAAGCCACAAATACATCCTCAATGGGATCAGACAGTGTCCCAGGCTTTGTCTTTCATGAACTGTTCAAACACAGACTCTCTACAGGCTACATACCCACAGAGTGGAGCACAGCAACAGTGATCCTACTCCACAAAGGTGGTGCTACAACAGACCCCGGGAAGTATTGCCATATACGCCTGACTAGCCTGGTCTGCAAGTCTATGGAGCGCATCATCATGGAACTCATTAACAGAGACACTGGGAACCTCCAGACACTCGACCCAACCCAGGTCTGCTTGATGAGTGCAGACCACGCCTACTGAACCTGTTTGACATCTTACAGTCACCTAGACTTTAGGTATGGGGTGTGGTAGTTCACACATACTACCTGGATCTCGCTAAGGATTATGACACCATTCCCCACTCAGGTATTGTTTATAAACTCACCAGCCAGTGCATACCCCATACTTCACAGGTTGGGTTGCCAAGAGGCTTACACACAGAACCCACATGGTAAGCCTAGCAGCCACCAGGTCCAACTCTTAACCAGTCACAACTGGTGTCCCACAGAACTCAGTCCTGGGACCCCTACTGTTTGCCATATAATTCTTAGAGGTACAGGCAAACACAGGTGGACTACAGCAGACCGTGTTTGGCAATTACTGCAAACTGGGGCCATAATTGAAAGTCCAGCTGTCACAGACATCCTTCAAGGGGCCTCACATAGACCAACACAGGATGTCACAGTCATGGCCTCCAGCTAAAGGCCATGATCTGCATGGTCATTCCATGTTGGGAAAACTAAACACCCACATATTAACACATGAGAGGCAGCCACTTTAATACAGACGAGGTAATGGGTATGTGGGGACTACATTAGATAGTGATCTCTCCTTTGACAATCACATCTCCAAAGTAATTAGGCCATCCATCTATGTAGGCTATCTGATTACTTAAGGGTTCACATCTATATGTACTGAGGTTATTGTGTCCCTTTACTCATCACTCATCAGTCCCATCATCGAGTATGATAACCCATTTGGGATGTACCTCAGAAGACACATCCGACAGCTGAAGGGTCCATAAACATACCTCGCCAAGAGCATTATTGGCCTCATACATGTGTCCTATGCTGCCAGACTGCATGAACTCTTGCATTACTCAGTGACATCTCGTTTACTCAGAGATGATCTTTGCTGCCCAACAAAGACATGTCCAAGTCAGGCTTAATGGATATGCTCCACCTATGGGAATCCATGTCACAGTGAGCCACACACTGTAATGAGCTAAACCTTGCCACAACCATAACTGGAAGATGCTGGAGTGACACATTCCTGTCACAGGTACTCCCTATGCTTTGGAATTACATCCCTGATTACATTATATGGAGCCCCTCACTAACACTCCAGGGACACCTTGCGGACTGGTTGGGGAACAGTGGGTACACCCCAGGGATCCCGCAATTGGCTCTGCTCCACAGAGGGACAGTTAGTTAATCAATGGAGTGGTGGCAGCTGACACATTTCGGCTAGGCATATGAATGGCCTTGGGCAGTTAGCCACATACCTACCTATGTACCTATGAACCTATACATACAGTATCAGCACATGCTGATAGCTTAAGTTACTGTTTAGGTGTTGACTTACCTTGTACCAATAGCTGTTGTGTGTGCAATAGTTGAGGGCTGCCTCTTTAGGATGCACACAGTAGACCACCTATCCATGACAATTTACAGGTGGTCTTGTGTGTGTGCCATCCATGTTTACTGTGTGTGCAGGTGGAGAAGGGTGTCAGTACATAGATGCCTACTCTGTCAGTGTCTGTGCTATAAGTTCCCTCTTTGCCAAGGCATGGGCATACTGGGCACGCCTCCGTCTGCCTACTGGGGCTGGCTCAGGGTGTTCATGGTCTGAGTACCTCTGTGCCTGTGGGGCCCTTGGCAATGGTGGCGGGCTGTGAGGGCCTTCACCATTCTGTCCCTGCTGCAGCTTTTTCCGCAGGATCATATTGTGTAGCATGGCACATACTATGAAGATGTGGGCACACGTGCATGGAAAGTACTGCAAGGCTCCATCAGATATGTCCAAGCAACAAAACCGTGATTTCAGCATCCCAAACACTCACTCTATGATGATTCTAGTTTGTGTGTGTGCCTCATTATGGCTTTCTTGCATGGGTGTGTGTGCATTTCTGATGGGAGTCATCATCCATGGTTCCAGTGCATAGCCAGAATCCCCCACCAGCTGGCCATATGGGATGTCCCCAATGGAAAATACCTGATACAGCTGTGAGGCATGCCAGATGTAGGAGTCATGATAGCTTCCAGGGCTGCCAGCACACACATCCATGATAATGCCCTGGGCATTGCACACGACCTGGCAGTTGATGGAGGGGTATCCCTTGTGGTTTATGTAGCACCTACCCTGCTCACTGGGTGGTGACTTGATGTGTATGTGTGTGCAGTCTATTGCACCCAGTACCTCTGGGTATTCTGCCACATGGTGGAAGAAAGCATATTGCTGACCAACTCCTCCTGCGTTTGGGGGAAGTATATGTGCTCATTGGCATGTGGTAACATGGCATCCAGGAACTGGTGGGGTATCCTGGATACTGATGCCTGTGAGAGCCCCAGGATATCCCCAGTTGGCCTTTGGAAGGTACCTGTGGCTAGTATTTTGAAGCTTACACATACCTTTGTGTCCACTGGGATGGATTCCCCTCTGTTATTTCTCACTCTGAGGTGTGGCCAGCACAGCTCAACAAGTTGCTTAGATATCTGTTGTCTTACTGTTCTACAAATATACAGAGATCAGTATATATTTTTTTGGTTTTATAATTTGCACTCTGATTCCTCACATCTCTGTTGAAACCCCCCCCCCCCCCCCGTTCTTGGTTGTAGTTTACCTTTCCCTTATATCTCCTTGTACACAATACAAAGAAACAATAAAGTAGTTTTTTTAAAGGAAATCATTTGAAATGTTGGTACAATCTAGAGTAAGTCCTGAAATACTGAGACTGGATGGCCAAAAGATCGGACTAACATTTACCAAGTCCTGTTATTCTAAAAGTGTATTAATTCTGGTTTAAGCACTTGGGCTTCAGGCCAGTTATTTTACATTAAAGGGGTTCGTGGTCTGCACTCTTGTGGGAGGAGAGGCTGGACTCTGCCCTTCTGAGCTGGGAATTTCTGGTTAAAGGCTTATAGTGCCTGCAAATTTGAACTGTTTCTTACTGAAATTGGTACACTTTGTTTGCTGTAGCATAGACTAGATCCAGGCCTGCTGAATCTAGCTTTGTTTGTATGCTTGTTGTTTGTTTGCTTATTTCCCTGAAACGCTAATTCCACCTAAAATGCGG
This sequence comes from Protopterus annectens, assembly GCF_019279795.1. Taxonomy (NCBI): domain Eukaryota; kingdom Metazoa; phylum Chordata; order Ceratodontiformes; family Protopteridae; genus Protopterus; species Protopterus annectens. The sequence continues at coordinate 578,085,929 of NC_056734.1, read as the reverse complement.
CTTTTCAGCGCTTCTGTGGATCCCTAGTAATATCTGCATTGCTTACTGTACTTATTTCCTTGTTTCACTTGAAAGAAAGTTACTGTTTGTCGTTTTTGCATTTAAGTTACCTGTAACACATTGCATTTAAGTTACCTGGCACTTGCTCACTAAAGCAATTATATAAGTCAGCACTAAAAAATTAAAAGCACTACACCCTTACAAACTCCCCTTGAGTACCTTGTTCCCCATTGGCCCTTTTTTCAATTATAAAGGAATACCCAATACTATTCTAGCATGTCCAAAGGTCAGTTGTCAATCTCCTCTCCTGTCCAGCTGGTGAATCTGGGAATCCTGAGGCAATGTTACAACTGCCTCATGTACACAGACAACCCTCTCCTCCTCCCAACAAATTCCAACACATGTGAGAGATGCAATCATATAGTCATACGGGAGGCTAAGCTCTCTTAACTCAGTACTGGCGAAACCAGTCAGGAGGAGAAGGAAACCACACTCACTACAACTCCAGTCTCACATAGACCTACCACAACAGCAAACCAAACACATAAACACAGAAAAACATACTCGGAGGCTCTAAATAAAAATCTGCCTAAGCAGCAGAGACCTCCAAAGCAGACACCCAAGCAACCGCTACCCCAAAACAAAACACGTGCAACACATAGCTCACAAAGCCAGTGTGCTGAACAGTCACAGCCCTTAAGGCTAAACAACACACCTGACACACTTGTAATAGGTTACTCTATCATCAGGCACACTGACATCCCGCTCACCAGGCTGAACAAGGAGAAGGTCGCAGTGAGCTGCCTGTCGGGCGCTAGGATCCGCCACATAACACAAGCACTCAGGTCACTCCAAGGCAAGCACAAATATGACTCAGTCATTGTCCATGCTGGTGTAAATGACCTAAGACGTACCTCCCTGGACTACATGAAAAGAGACATAGAGGAGCTCTCTGAGCATGTATCCCAGGCCGGTATGACCCTGACCTTGAGTAGCATCTTACCCTCACCAAGAATGATGCCACAAGATGATCAATTTCAACAATTGGCTTAAGTATTGGTGTCATTCAAAGGGGATCCAATGCCTGTCAGCCTGGGATGACATGCTCGACAAGCCACGATGCTTCACTAGGGACGGCTTGTACCTGTCACCCCTGGGCTTTTGGATATTGGCAAAGGCTCTTGCTACCCCCAAAGTGCCTTTTTAGGCAAGGCTCAAAAGACAAACCCACCTCCATAGGTATCACAAGGGATAAGAAACTAAGAGTAATGCTACTCAACTCCAGAAGTCTAAACCTCAAGATGCATGCACTCGAAACTCTCCTTAGCATGGAGAACATCGATATCTGTACAGTAACAGAAACCTGGTTCAAGGCTCCTAAGAGCACCCCAGCACTACCAGGTTATACCTCATACCATGATTTTTGGCCCCAAAACTTGGACCGAACCACAAAAGGAGGGGGAGTATCAATATTCGTCAAAGATACCCACACTTACAGGTTGGTGGCACAGCACGAAGCATCAGAGACTATCCATGTGCAACTAACAGTGGGTAAAACTGCCTTCCAGTTTATAGCCTGCTACAGACCACCCTCCCAAACCCAGGAACCCCACTTGGCCTTCCTGAGAACACTGGAAAATATGAAGGTCTCTCCAAACATCATTATATTGGGTGACTTCAACTACCCAAACATAGACTGGGAGCATTACTCTAGCTCCAACACCCTAGCCTAAAGGTTCCTAGAATTTATAAACTCAAATGCTATGGAACAACTTGTTACTACTCCCACAAGAGGGGAAAACATACTGGACCTGATCATCACCAACATAGGGACTCTATTCTCCAGACCAGAAGTGTATCCTTCACTTGTCATAAAATCAACTAAGGCCAATTTTGAGAGAAAAATTGCCATGGATTCAAAGGACAATCATAAGGCCTTTTTCAGCTATGTTAGGAACCTGGGTGGAAACTCACAGATATGCTCAGAATTAGTCCAAAATGATACAAAAATCACTGAACCCACAGACATTGCCAACATACTGGCAGACAGGTTCAGTGCAAACTTCACCCCCTCTCCCCTAAAGGAGAGATAACTATCCCAGCCGAGTGTAGCCTCCCGGACATCTCAAATGCGCAGGTGAAAGCTGCTCTCTCTAAAGCTAAAAACACAGCATCAATGGGACCGGATGGTGTCCCGGCTGTGTGCTACGAGCTAAATGAGGAATTAAACCCGCATAAGGCAGCTGTTTAATCTCAGCCTTACCACAGGATACGTGCCCAAGGAGTGGCGTCGGCAACTGTGGTCCCACTCCACAAAGGTGGCGCCACGGACCCTGGTAATTACCGCCCCATAAGCTTAACAAGTCTAGTCTGCAAAGCTATGGAGAGGATCATAATGGAGCTCATAAACAAAGATATAGGGACTTGCAGACATTGGACCCGACCCAGTTTGGCTTTGTCAAGGGAAGATCATGCCTTTTGAACTTGGTCGACTTCTTGAAATAGTCACCAAGGCCATTGATGAGGGAAAGGCAGTCCATACAGCCTACCTTGACCATGCAAAGGCTATCGACACAATACCCCACTCGGTATTGTAGAAAAACTTACCAGCTTAAATGTAAACCCATATGTCACAAGATGGGTTGCAAACTGGCTTAAGGACAGAACCCACAGGGTTAGAGTTGCTGGCGCTGTGTCAGACTCCAAGCCGGTCACAAGTGGTGTCCCACAGGGCTCGGTCCTTGGCCCCTATTGTTTGGCATCTACTTCTCAGAAGTACAGGCCAACATGGGAGGACTTTGGCTGACAAAGTTTGCAGATGACTGCAAACTGGGCGCCATAGTGGAAAGTGCATCGACACGGATATCCTTCAGAAGGGACTCACTGAAACAGATAGCTGGTGCCAGAGCCATGGCCTGAAGTTAAACGCCAAAAATGTATAGTCATACCCTTCGGGAAAACAAGGTAACCCCAAGCTACCATATAGGTGGCAATCCACTAAGCACAGAAGAGGTTATCAGGGACCTGGGGACCCAGGTTGACAGTGGCCTTTCTTTGACACTCACATTGCTAAAGTGGTTAGAAAGACCTTCTACATTGCCCACCTGATCATGAAGGGATTCACATCCAGATCTAGTGAGGTCATTGTTCCCTGTACTCTTCACTTATCAGACCAATGATCGAGTACAATGCCCCATTCGGGATGTATCTCACCCGACATCTGCAGCAATTGGAGAGACCCCAAAAGTTCCTCATCAAAAGGATAAAGGGACTCCAAAATCTGTCATATGCTGCCAGATTGAAGAAACTCCAGCTCTATTCAGTCGCATACCGTCTGCTCAGAGGTGACATGTGCCTGACATACAAGGCCATGTCCAACCTGGAATTAATGGACATGCTCCACCTCAAAAATCCAAATCCACCAAAACCACTAGAGCAAGCGACTTAAACCTTAGCACGGATATAAATAGGACGTGCTGGAGGGATAGATTTATCACTCAGAGACTCCCTATGCTGTGGAATAAAATCCTGGTCCATGTGAGGCAGAGCACCTCGCTGACTCTGTTCAAGAGAAATCTAGACCTGTGGATGGGAGATCGTAGGTTTACCCCGGGAATCATCTCTGGGTCACTGCTGGACAGAGGCACAACAAACTAATGGGCACAGTATTTTTTCATATAAGGGGTGGCGTAAGCCACAATAATTTGGGCTAGGCTTATAAATGCCTTAGGGCAGATAGCCTAGTATAAACCTATGAACCTATGAACCTATGGTAAGATCAGACCATAAACTAATCTCACTGGATATTCGCATCCCGACTCCACCCCCTGCCCTGAAAACCACAGTGAAAAACTTCTCTAAAGCAAATTTCACACTCCTCAAAACCAAGGTGAAATCCTTCAAAGCCCCTGGGCCTGTGGAAAATACGGCCCAGACCGCAGAATCCTTTATAAACGCATTCTATGAACACCTTCAGGAATGCATGTATCATGCAATCCCAAATAAAACCAAGACCCAATCCTCCAAAGGCAGACATCCTGTCTGGTGGACCCCAGCCATAAACAAACTATACAATAGAAGGAGGAAGCTACTACATGATAGAGCAAAATCCCAAAAAGGGAAGGCATCTCTGATCAGTATAAGCAAAAAACTACGGGCACTCATAAAATCATCTAAGGCCAGCTTTGAGAGAAAAATTGCACAGGACACTAAGGATAATCACAAGGCTTATTTAGTTATGTTAGGAACCTGGGTGGAATTCCCAGATATGCTCAGAATTAGTCCAAAATGACAAAAAATACACAGAACCCACAGACATTGCCAACATCCTAGCTGGCAGGTTCAGCGCAAACTTTTCCCCCCCTCCCCACCAAAAGGGCAAATATCTATCCCAGCAGAGTGCTGCCTCCCTGACATCTCAGATGCTCAGGTAAGAGCTTCCCTCTGCAAAGCAAAAAACACAGCATCAATGGGACCAGACGGTGTCCCGGGCTGCATCCTACATGAACTCCAAGAAGAGCTAAACCCAAACATAAAACTACTGTTCAATCTCAGCCTTACTACAGGATATGTACCCAAAGAGTGGCACACAGCAACAGTGGTCCCTCTCCACAAAGGTGGTGCCTCAACAGATCCTGGAAACTATCGCCCCATAAGCCTGACTAGCTTGATCTGCAAAGCTATGGAAAGGATCATCATGGACCTCATAAATAAAGATATTGGGGACCTACAGACACTGGATCCTACCCAGTTTCGGCTTTGTTAAGGGCAGATCCTGCCTCTTAAACCTGGTTGATTTCTTTGAAATAGTCAACAAGGCCATTGAAGGTGGTCCACACAGCCTACCTGGACCTCGCAAAAGCCTTCGATACAATACCCCACTCGGGCATTATAGATAAACTCACCAGCTTAAATATAAACCCCTATGTCACTAGATGGGTTGCAAACTGGCTCAAGGACAGAACCCACATGGTTAGAATTGCTGGAGCCATGTCAGACTCCAAACCAGTTACAAGTGGTGTCCCACAAGGCTCAGTCCTGGGACCTCTCTTGTTCGGTATATATTTCTCGGAGGTACAGTCCAACACGGAAGGACTGTGGCTGACCAAGTTCCCAGATGACTGCAAACAGGGCGCCATAATCGACTCTCCAGCCAACACAAGCATCCTCCAAAAGGGCCTCATAGAAACAGACAACTGGTGCCAGAGCCATGGCCTCAAGCTAAATGCCAAAAAGTGTATAGTCATCCCCTCTGGCAAAAACAAAGTGCCCACAAATTACCACATAGGTGGTAATCCATTAAGTACAGAAGAAGTAATTAGGGACCTGGGGTCCCAAGTTGATAGCAATCTCTCATTTGAAAGCCACGTGGCCAAAGTGGTTAGAAAAACATTTTATATAGCCCTCCTAATCATGAAGGGATTCACATCTAGATCAGAGGAGGTCATCGTGCCTCTTTACTCATCCCTCATCAGGCCCATAATTGAGTACAATGCCGCTTTTGGGATGTACCTTACCAGACACCTGCAGCAACTGGAAAGACCCCAAAAGTACCTCACCAAGAGGACCAAAGGGCTCAAACAGATGCCATATGCTGCCCGGTTAAAGAAACTCCAGCTCTACTCAGTGGCATACCGCCTGCTCAGAGGTGATCTGTGCCTGACGTATAAAGCCATGACCAACCCGGAATTAATGGACATGCTGCACCTCAGAAAATCCAAATCCCATCGAGCTAGGCACTCGAGAGACTTGAACCTCAGCACTGAAATAAATAGGACATGCTGGAGGGACAGATTCATAACTCAGAGGCTCCCTTCACTTTGAAATAAAATCCCAGTCCAGGTTAGGCAGAGTCCCTCATTGACTCTCTTCAAGAGGAATCTTGATGAGTGGATGGGAGATCGTAGGTTTACCCTGGGTATCACTTCTGTGTCACTGTTAAACAGAGGCACAGTATACTAACCTCAAAAAAGGGCATAGCAAAATTAATTTAAAATGGGTAGCAAAAGCCAAACACACTCTGGCTAGGCTTATAAATGCCCTAGGGCAGATAGCCTAGTATGAACCTATGGACCTATGAACCTATGTCCCTGTCCACCCTGTAATGCTCTACTATCTCCAGATCATTTAGACCCTGGTAGGTTACCCTTGGTCTGAACACTCTTCCCCTCCTCCGGTGCCTGAGATGATTGTCAGCATCATCCTCCACACCTCCTTCAGACTCCAACACATGCTGGTGAATCAAAGCTATAGCAGCCCCTACCATGTACATTTTAAAAGTTCCCCATCTGTTTACACCGATCGTGCAGAGTGTTTGGGAATACACACGTGTGTGTGAGGTGCTTTCACACTTTATACTATTGTGCTTTGGATGCTGCTGATGTCATTGGGTGTGTATGTGTGTATCCAGCTGCAGGGTATCTTAATTATGGGTTTTACAGTGAGTACTGCAATTGTGGGGCATTTGGTGTTAAATTATGCTTGCCTGCCGTGATAAATTTGTTGCCCTTTATTTCACTTTTCAACCCAAATCCCCTCCCATTGACAGGCATACGTCCAGCTGCTGGCTTTCTTGTTTTGTACTTTCCATACCTAGGAATGTGTTGCAAAATGTGTTTTGTAACTGTTCTACTGCAATTTTGCTTTATTCTGCTGTGACACTTCTGTTTTCTTTGCAGTACGGCACCTCCCCTTTCCTGTTCTGCAAGTAGCTGCTAGCAGCCTTGTTAGCTGTTTTCAATGGCCCACTGTGGGTTCCTAGGTGTTAATTACTCATTTGCACTCCTATTTCCATGCTGCAGCATTTCCTTATCTTTTTCCCATATCCTTCCTGTTTCCACTCTGGTGCGCGCCGCGCACATTCGTTTACCGGGTTTACAGCGTGTTTTTATCCACGTTCACATGCACATTCGGTTATCTTGTGTGCTCTCAGCTAAGCCAAGCTATGGCTACTTCAACACACCTCTATCCTGCAGCTTTGCTTAGCAACAGGCAAACCGGGTTAGCAATGCTCCAATGTGCTTACAGCAATGGCAACACACCCCTCTTTTGATGTCATTTTTATCTCAAGGGCACACCTCGATGTTATAATGCTACGCTGTTTTGTACATCCTTACACCAGCGGGAAATCTGTGATTCAGTATTACTCCACTCATTTGCATTGCCTACTAATTCCTAGCTACTGCGCATAACACTGTCACTGCCCCTTAGCAACCCTTGCGCCATGAGTATGGTGTAGCATGCCTGCCATTGACTATTATGGGGAAATCATGATATGTGTTTCATTGCAGTTTTATTCAATATTTTTGTATATTCCTTGCAATCCCCTTTGCGCACTGATGCTCTGCGCTTTAACTTTGCGTTAGTATGGGCATAATATTAAATGTTCTTTTTCATATTTTGTGCATGTTGTTTTACGCCACTGGCTATATATTTAGTCATTGTCATAGATTAACAGTATAATACATGAGTTTGGTCCACTGTCATGGCTCCGATTTTATGTTTAAAAAATGTAAACCGTTTTTTTTCGGTTTACATTTCTGCATGCTTACACTACGCCTGCACCACTTCCTGAATCACTATATACCTTCAGTTGCATGCTACGCTGCTGTGCATGGGGTGATTAGCATACATGCGCTGGGAGCTGTGCAGGTGTGGCATACGCAGGTAGTGCATGTGGAAACAGCTCGTACCTGAATCGCTCGACGGCCATATTTGGTGCTAGATCGCGGATGCTACGCTTGCACCTGGCGCAAGATTCATGAATCCCGGGGACAGTGTGATCACTACAAATAAAAATCCTCAAAAGTATATATTTGTATTTTCCTTAAAGTTTTCATCTAAAGGAAATACCAGTAAATTGAATGTGCTTATTAGTCCCTACTGACGACTTTTACAGCGAATTGTCTGCTGAGGATTAGTAGTGAAGCTCTAAAGAGGATACTGATTTTGTTATTAACTGTATTTGGAAAGTTGTTTAATTAGTAGAATATGTCATTTGCTAAATATCCTTAAATGCACAATGATAAATACTCTGAGTTAAAAGATCTGACACATTGTTAAGTCATTGTATGCATAAAATGCCAAAATTATCCAAACTAATGAAATGTTGGTTATAAAAACTGTATCCAAGTATACTAGTGTATGGTAGTTTATGCCTTTAAATTATCTACCAATCTTCAAGTCTAAAACAGTTTGTAAGACCTGGAGATTAAATTATGTGATTTAAATTGACATTATACAGGAATAGCCTCTGTGCTACGACTCATTTGTAAGGCATAATTTTGACTTACATGAGACTAGTTCATAAGCTACATGGGATATTTTGCTATTACTCCAGTCACTCTGCTCACCTAAAAATTCTGGAAATTGTTCGTACATCCGTAGGCAAGTATTAGGCTAGCTGCCGTGGTGGACCATTTTAAGCCTAGCCAATTTTCATTTTTGTGCTCGAATTAACCTATCCCCTTTGATCACAGTTTGGCCTTACCCACTGCATGATCAGTAATTATATATTACCTCTAATTAGAATAACTGGGATCATACCATGGATAATTTGATGGGACCCATGCATGGGAGCTGTGTTTATTAGTAGTACAGGGGGCAGTCCTGGGGTAACTTTTCTGTTTCCCGTCCATAGATCCAAGTTGTGCTTGAATATGGACAGGGATGAACTATGTTTTATGGGGCTGGGGCGTCTGTTCCATTGCAGTGGTATCCTCTGTGAGTATGCCTGTCCCTCCAAACCATTCTGTTTATGTTGCAGAACTTGTTTAGATACCCATATTGAATATTTCTGATGCCATTTGACTTACTGATATGCAGTAAATCCATCAGTATTGAGTCAGGGGATGCTTTGTATGCCAGACACAGGTCACCTCTTAGTAGTCTTTAGGATACTGAGTATAGTGACAGGATTTTGAGTCGGGTCCATGTAGGACATGTTGTTTAGGCTTCGTATGCTTTTAGCAAAGTATCTCTTTGGGCATTCCAGTTGTAAGTGTCTGGACAAATACATGCCAAAGGGAGCATTATAATAATGATTGGCAAAATGACGACTGCATAAAGGGGGCAATGAGATTCCTAGTGCTAGACATAATCCCTTTGTTTATAAGCTGTGCAATACAGAAGGACTTTCTTACAACAATGGACACATGTTGGTCAAAAGTTAGGTGACTGTCCACATAAGGATATAACACTGCATTCTTGGCATTTGGTTTCAGTCCATGATTTTGTCATTGTTATTTATTTGGAACAAACCTTCCTGAGGGATGACTATGTCACTTGGTGATTTATGTATTATTTATTTATATTTGTTTATCAGGGTAGTGTACTGATCAATATTGACCAATCTGCAAAAACAGAGTAATTCAGAGTAATTACATAGAAAAAAACTGTGTATATACATCTAGTGAAGAAGCACAATGCAATGTACTATCAAGCTCTGCAGTGAATATTGAGAAGGACATAGGTTAGGCGATGTGTCCTGTGTTGAAGCAGGAGCATTTGGTTTGGATGAAGAAGTGCTTTTTGAGATGCATTCTGAATTTGGGAATAACTGCTGATTTACTTAATAGGGAGAGCATGCCAAAGAGTAGGTGCCTGAGAGAAGAAACCATGTGGCAGTGCGATGGAATTTGGTTCTAGGGTAATGAGAACTGGTGTGGCTTGTGAGTAGTGTCTCAGCTGTATAGGGAGTAAATGTGTGGGGTTGGAGTTTTTTGTAGAGATGGGATCCTAAAAGTAGGTTAGATCTTTATTTTATGGGTAGTCATTTGACTTTTTCTAGGGTGATACAGTGATGCTCACAGAGAAGTGGGCTTGTAATGAATAGGCAGATGCTGTTAGAGACAGTCTGAAATGTGGCAATGTTTTTCCTTGGTGGCAGAAACAAAAATTGGAAGCCCATATACATGTTGATAAAGGAGAACTCCTTTGCCAATGGCTGCCCTGGCTGGTTAGGATAGAAAAGGGGATAAGAAGAAGAGAAAGTTCATTTTGGCACTCACTTTGTCTATCTGGAAATGGAAGTTTAATGACTGATCAAGCCAAAGTCCTAGGTATTTGAAGGTGGAGGTTGTCTCTCTGGAATGGTTGTCTCTCTGGAATCGGTCAATTGCAGTTAGAGTTAGGTGCTTGGTGAAGTTCCAAAAAGCATAGTTTTGGTTTTGGGGGGGGGTTGAGAAGTAGTTTATGGTTTATGAGCCATTGGCGGAGCTCATGTAAGTCTGACTGGAGTTGGTATTGAATGCTAGTGTAAGAATGACCTGATCAGTAAATAACCATGTCATCAGCATAGAGGATAAGTGGGAGATTGGGTGGTCACAAGGAAGTTTGTTAATGAATATGGAGAAATGGAAGAGGACAAGAATGGATCCTTGTAGTATACCTTTGGTAATAGCTGCAGATTCTGATTGAGATGATACTTTTTTAACTCTGAAGTTCCAATCAGTGAGGAAATGTTTTATCCAGGGAGTGGCGTCTGGACTAATAATGATTTTGTTTAGTTTGTTTTGATGAAGATTGTGGTCAATGAGGTCAAATGGCTTTGTCAAGTCTATAAATAGGGCATCTGTAAGGAGGCCACTATCAGAGTTGAGCAGGATGTCATCAGTTAGGGACCAAAGTGCCATCATAGTACTTCATCCAAGCCAGAATACATGCGTTTGTAGGAGAGCAGGTAGTAATGCTGGATAAAGAGGGAGATCTAGGAGAATGGATAGAAGACAGAAGTGAGAGGTATTTTTGGGTTGGTTTGCTTTTGGAGGTGTTTAATTAGAGCAGTTTTACAAATCTGTGGCCTGATGATTTGTGTGAGACATATATTATACATGTGGGTAAGAGTAAGACATAGATGCTCTCTGCTGTCATAAATGAACCAGGGGGTTATGCTGTCAGATCCAGGAGGGGTGTCAGTGGAAATAATTTCAGGTAGAATAGAGACTTCTTTGAGATGTATACATTTAAAGTGAAAGAAAAGATGAATGGAGGTGAGTGTGAGCAATGCATGATCTGTGGGAGGTGTGGGTTTTGTTGATGGAAGATTGCTAAATTCTTTAAGGAAATCTTCTGGAGAAAGTTTTGCTGTACCACATTCAATGGTGTTTGCAGACAGGGTATCACAAATAAGTTTTCTTCCTGTAAATAAGTTTACCTCTTTCGAAAAGTCTTTGTGGAATGTAAGAGGATAATTTCTTTCTTTCTTTGGAGATTTCTTTTGTGCATTCTGATAAACATCTTGGCGAGGATACACAAATCTATAAGGGAGGTGTGGTTGTCAGTTGCGTGAGTCTGCTTCCATTTTTACCATGCTTCATACCTTAGCATTAAAACATGTTTGAATTCAGTGGATAGACATTCAATTTTGTTGGGTTTATAAAGCCTGTGGGTATGTGGGAAGAATTTGTCTTGCAGCTGGAGTAGAAAGTTGATTAGACTTACAGCTGCTGTATTCGGATCATGTAAGGTGAGTATGTGGTTCCATTTGTGGCCTGTGTCTAGCAGCGAGCTCAAAAAGTGTAGGTACAGATGCATGAGTTGTTCAGAAATGAGAGTTTGGAGAAAAGAAACAATGCTAATAATTGTGTGACAGTAAAGCTGTGTATGTTGTTCCACTTTAATATGGTAGGCTCACCCACAGGGACTGTACCTATTGAGATGGAATTGTTTTGAAAAAAGAGTCAAGCAAAAAGCAGCTGTAGAGATACATTCTCCCTTAACATAGTTGTAAAACAGAAAAAGTAGAAGTTGAAGGCACTAAGCACACTTGTCAGGATAAGTAGGTTCTTTTTCTGCTTGCTTTTCCTGTGCTAAGGTGCCTGTGTAAAGTGTTTGGGCACAGCTGATGTTTGTTTACAGTGTGAGTCCAGATGTGGGTAGCTTGACAAAGAAGGGAAATAGTTGCATGTTTATCTTGACTAGTTTTCCATGTCCATTGAATTAAATTATTACTATCACCATTAATATGTTAGGCAGCACTCCCCTACCACTGTGAGTGTTCCAAATGCACTACTTGCCCATGGTCCTGGCTTGAGACACAGTAAGAATGATCTGTAACAGCACTAATATTCAGCTCTCATTTACAGTGTAAGGCATATGAACCATGGGAGAGTGGTTGTCAGCATTTGCTCAATCAAGTTCTCTTTCTCTTTGTGCATCTTTGAAACAACTTCATTCTTTAGTTTATTTAAAAATCATTGGAAAGGAGAAAAATTTGGTCAACACCACTGCAAAGTAGTAGACTAAGACAAATAGCAAGTGTCCGTTAATCCCCCCACCAAATGCTAGCAGTCATGGCTCTAATAATGGCCAGGGGCTGTTCAATGACTGCTCCTGTTCTGCAGTCATCTGCAGACTTAGTCAGCCAGAGCTCTAGATATTGGCTTTTACTTCAGAAAGGTAGATGCCAAACAGGAGAGGTTCCAGCACAGAACCCTGGGGCCTCCACTGGTGACTGGCCTCTTTGTGAAGGTCATTTCTCCTGTTTTAATTTCTTGCATACTATCTGTCAGCCAGCTGGCAATCCAGCAGGTGACATAGAGGGTTTCTTCCCAGATATTTAGCTTTTCTACTGTGCCTGAGTGGGGAATTGTGTCAAAAGCTTTAACCAGTTATAGGCATTTTGCCTTCATCTGTTGCTTTGGTGATCTTTTCAAAAAATACACCAGGTTGAGTAAGCATGACCTTCCCTTAATGAATCCAAACTGACACAGGTCCAGTGTTTAGAGCTTCCCTATGTCCTGATTGATTAGTTCCATGATAAGTCTTTCCAAGACTTTGCATATGAGGCTAGTCAGACTTATGGGTCTGTAATTGCCTGGATCTGTGGAAGGTCCTCCCTTATATAAAGGGAATTAATGTAGTTGTTCTCCATTCATTTGGTACAAAACCCTGCATGGAGGCTGAGAATGAACAGTGATGTTAGAGGTGTGGCTAAATTATACTAGCTAAATTTATCAACCATTAGGTTTGCTGTATTGTCAGCCTCAGTATAGGTAACATTATTCACAACTGGCTCAGTGTATTGCTGCATTGAGCTTTTGAGGTTACGAACAAAACTAAAAAATGCCCTGTGATTGTCTTTGGCTTGGTTAGCTATTTTAGCCTCAAACTTGTCTTTGGTGGACTTTATTAAGCTCTCAATTTGTTTGTTTCAATGACAAGGATTCTAACATTCTGTGAAATATTCTTCTTACACTTGGTCAAAATTATTTTCCTTTTAAGCTTGCTGATACTATGGTTTCACTATGTCAGTTTGTTTCTGGGGTTTGCCATGTACTTGCTCCTACAGGATACAGCTGCATCTATACAGGTGCTTATGTGCTGGTATAGTCCGGTGGTGTGTTTCTGTATATTCAGTGGAGTTAACACAGTTTGGTGGGGATTAGAAGCTTGCCAATGGAGATGATCCCATAATAGTAAGCACAAGATTCAAGCTGTTATTCCCCCAGTGGGTATTGGGTATTCTGACTAATTGTTCCAGTGCACTTGTATTGTCAAAGTCTAGGAATGTCTGTTCTTGTGCACTAGAGGTAATGTACGTTTCCCAGTCTATAGTTGTATTTTCTCGATCACCTAGGAAAATGGTATAGGGTTTAAATCGTGAGTGATTCTAGTTCCTGTAGATAGTTATTGTGGCTTTCTTGTGCTATAGATGGAGTTCTATAGCTAGCTGATATATGGTACAGGGTCTTTCAGATTGTTATTTGGGCATGAAGAAGCATCATGCTGCTTTACCAGTCTTGATATGAGTCTCTTCTGGATGTCTGGATATAAACTGAGACACCTCCACCTTTTATTCAACTCCTTCCTGTGCAGTAGTTGGTCTAAATATGTGGAAGGTATTATAGTCCTACTCAGTTGACACACTCACTGCTATTTTAAACCACGTCTCAGTCACTACAGACTTCAATGACCTCTAGGGTTTGAAGGGCTTGTAGGGAGTGCAGTTTCTTGTTTAGGCTTTAACATTGATCAGTAACACCTTCATGTTTCCCCTTGCTTGTTTCACTAGGTTAGCTGATTTATCTAGTTGGCATTGCCTAAAAAAGGTACTATGGGGTAGATAATGTCTTAGCCAATAATCAAAACACTAGAGGGGAGAGATGGAGGCCATCCCCAGTGAAGCAGCATGGTCTGTTGATCATATCCGTCTGCACTGACAAATATTGAACTCTTTTGAATGACACCACAATCTAAGCCAATTATTGAAGTCAATTATTTTTTGCTCATATCACATCATCATCCTTGGAGAAGGTAGAATGCTGCTTAATGCTAGGCTCATACCTGCCTTGGACACATAGTCTGAGAACTCCATCATGTCTCTCTTCATATAGTTCAGGGAGGTACACCTGAGGTCATTGACACTGGCATGAACTATAGCAGAGTCAAACTGGTACTTGTTCTTCAAGGATTTAAGTCCCTGCATGATCTGACAGATCCTGGCACAAGACAAGCAATTAACTATTTTCTTGCTCAGCATGGTGAGAGGCACATCTGTATGTCCTACAATGGAGTCACCTATAACAAGAACATTTGTTTGGGTTGATGCCTGCCTTATATGCTCAGCATCTGTGACTTGGGGACTCCTTGTGCTATGTGAAGAAGTAGGCTTAACTTGCTGAGTGTGCTTTGTGCCTGTGTTGTGTTTTGGAGGTCTTTGTGGTTTAGGCAAGTTAATCTTTAGAATGTCAGCAGATGATGGATTACATGTTTTGTGATGGCTTTGGAGAGGTGTGATGTGTCGTGTACTGTGGAGTTCTTTCAGAATATTATCTTTCTTCATATAAAAGAAAAAGGGAGAAAACAGGCAACCTGTCCTGCTGAATACAACAATCTGCTTGGTAATGAACACAAAACCAATCATGTATGTAGTGTTCTAGTATATGGGTTAAAGAAAAAAATGCATTTTGGAATCCTTCAGACTTGCCAGGAAAACACTAATATAAGAAAAACCTTGAAGGAGCTTTATCTGTGATACAGGCCTGTTAAACACTACTAACATGTTTATTTCCTATGTCAGTAAATAAGAATTAAAGGGAAGGCGCATCTGAGCAAATATCTAATGATAGATTCTGTTCACCATATCCTTGGGTGATAGCAGACCACTGTGCAAATATTAAGGCCTACATCTGATAAGTTGTCAGATAAAATATTACTTCTGGCTGCCATACATTAGCAATTGTTGTCTAATATGGCTGCCTAATTTGTAAGTGTAACCATTAATCAAATGACATTAAATAAATAAATAAACAAGTAATTCTGATGCCTTTAAGAGGAATGAATACTACCTATATTGACCTATATACCAGATGGTGAAGATGGGAAAATACAAAATGAGACAGCAAACTGGTGTGACTCTTCCAGTGATCATTCTGTTTGGTCATTGTTAACATTTTATATTTGTATCTTCATATATGAGAATATGGGTACATCTTCAGTTTGACAAAAGGACTTGCACAGCAATATTGACCTGTGTTCCCTGAGGACTTTACCACACCTTCCAAAACTAGGGGATACATTCACTAGCAGATCATTCTCACTGGCAGAGATGACCAGAAACTTAATGCTAATAAAGGAGAAATTTTATAACATACTGCCATGGGCATTTCAGAGTTTAGAGAGATTTTATAACTCCCACCATCACTCATTTTGGCCATTTCTTTTCATCTCTGAAGTAGTAACACATACCGGGACAAATTATACATTAAATACCATTTTAATCAAAAACAGGCCAGTGATAGTTCCATGAGAAAACTGACCAAGAAGATTGTTTAGCAATAGTGATCAGACTAATGGAATGTCTAATAGAAAGGATATTGACAAACTAGATCATTACCTTACTTCCTGCAGCAAGGACATGCTAGAACTGTGACAAGTAAAAGTTTGCTTATCTGAACATAGACCTCCTGGTGTGTGTGTGTGTGTGTGTGTGTGTGTGTGTGTGTGTGTGTGTGTGTGTGTGTGTGTGTGTAGCAAGCATTAATCACTGGAGACTCTGTTTTAAGTACAGTTTTATTACAGTGAGATGGAAAATCAAAGCTCATTTCCAACTTAAAGAGAAAATTAGCACACTTTTGTTTAACACAGTTTGATGAATTATAGTTTAGATCTGTGTTTTCTAGTCCATTTTTAAATGTTCTCAGTGGAACACAAAAATCCTTGCATTTCATAGACTTGGTGTTGCAGATTAGGATAGGCAAACTGACAATCCCCAGATATGTCCAAAACAAGATTGCTGTACTACTCAAGTAAACCCTCAGGACTTCCAGTGATCCATATGGTACTTCCACAGCTTCTGCTGGTCAGGGTCCACCAAGAAGCTTCACTCTTGGCCTCAAAATATTTCTACATGAAAGGTAAACATTTTTGATTATTTTGGCAGCAATGTCAGAATATCACAAGATTTCACTATCATAATATACTGTCTATACATCCTGTCTTCAAGATCTTATAGTAATGCAGTATGTGTGTATACGATTCCACTTTATAATCTCAAAATACTGAAATCTTGAATTTCAGTATCCCGAGACCATAAAGTCGAATGCTCCAAATCCCGAAACCCCAAAACTGTGAAATACAAAATCACGAACATAAACACACCATACACCACACAACACATACATCATCCAACCCACACTTCAACAAACCAACAAACAAAACACACACAAACACAAAAACACAAACCAACAAACCTACACTACATATAAGCAGGGGGACAAGCCCCCCCGGATCCCCATGTGGGGGGCTGTGCCCTCCACACACCCCCTACTTATATATACTAACTCCGAGATCGCACAAAACAGAAAAAGACAGCAAAGTCACAACTACATACAGTACCTTCACACACACACACACACACATCACAAATATACAAACACCACCACTTTCAACACTTAAACACTCATACTTTTACCTGCCTACCCTAACTCACACATAAAACTTCCAAACACACTCACATACACTCAAACACATACCTAAAACCCAAGAAAATGCCCACTTACCTTACATATCAGCTAAATCCACACACTATACGATACATTCTGCACACATTACATCCATTGTCAAATACCGGGATACCATAACCGTGAATTCAACATTTCCGGATTTGCGATTATGGAGTTTTGGGATTTAAAAAATTCCACTTTATGGTCTTGAGATACTGAAATTCGAGATTTCAGTATTTTGAGATTATAAAGTGGAACCGTGTATACATATATACATACATATATATCTATACAGTACTTTTATGTGTGAGCCACTAAGCTACACTGATTCCCTAAGTTCTATTTTGAATGGCAATGGATTATGGGACCAAGATAATTCATCCACATTCTTGAGGCTGTTGCCAGGCCAGAGCCTAATGGTAAAAAGAAATAGTTATAGTGAAAAACCCACTAACACAATGTGTCGTTTATGTCCTGTTACACACACAACTACTGTAGGGCTGCATAATTTGTTACCACAATGAAGCTATTACCCAAAAAAAAATATTTTTAAAAAGTTAGTAATCACTTAGTAGGAAGACATCCTCATTCTATGACAGATTATCTTGTCTCAGTCTACTTGGTTTCCTACTTAGGTAGCAGACTGGGGTGTTGCTTCGCCCCTACTTCCTGAGATAATGCAGCACTCAACTCCACTTTAGCTGCATTGGTGTATGCAGTAAGGGGTTTTAATAATGTCAGGGGAGCCATGACTGGACATAATGTAGCTTACAGCTGATTAAAAGCATCACCTTCTTCTTCTATGGACCACCTTATCTGGATTTGTGTTTTACCTTTTGTAAGGTCTGTTAAAGGCAGGATATGGTAACAACTCTGGGTATGAATATAGCAATAACCGGGGAGGGTTGGAAGTTGGCTGAGGCTGGCCACTCAATAAGCAAGTTTTGGGCTGAAAGCCAGCCCGGCGACCATCCAATGTACTATTATTAAATTATATTATTGAATACATTATTTAAAAAATCTAATATATTTTTGTTAAAAAATGGCATTATAATAAACTTTGTGCCCTCTTCTACTCCTGTCTGTGTGTCACCAGTTCTGTTCTCTCGGCAGTCGATGTGCTGCGCGGTACTGAGTACTATGCAGTAATGGGGCTAAGGCTTACTCCATTGAGATCTTTCTTGTTTTTATTTGGTTTAAGCTATGATAAATGGGTTTAACAAAGAGGAGACAACTTAAAAAGCTTATTTTCTCCTCGTTGTATCTATGTAACTAAACCTTCCATTAACCCAAGCCCATTTAAAAAAAACCAACAGAGAAAAAAAAAAATACAGAGAAAGCAAGATCTCCGTTACTTTTTACAAAAGGAGTTTAACACAAAAAGAAGCTTAAAAAGCAAAACAAACCGTTAAAACTTTTTTTTTTTTGTCGCCTTTTTAAACCTGTCATAACATGTTTAACATAGATATTTTAAGAAGGTTTGAAAACTTGGAAACCGGGTGACCGGACCTTTTCCATTAGTATAAGTCGATCGTCATAGCAATCGTACGTGGCCAATCAGCATGCACGTTTTAGAATATTAATGGAGGGTCATGGTATAATTTCCTATAGTAACCTACAAGTCATGAGTATGCTTTCATTTGTTGTTTGGTGATGGCTATTGGCCATCTTTTACAACTTCATTTTTTTTCTGTTTAGGGTCCAGTTACCTCTCCCTCAAATGCATACCCTATGTATATGGTGTCGCTCATACAAAACCTATTTTTTGTAGAGTTAACTATAACTCTTGCCGGTCTTGAAGAGTGTAACATGGCTTGAACTTTGGACAAGTGTAACTCCTGATTATGAATTCTATTGTATCATAAAGGTAGGCTGCTGAGTACTTGGCATGAGATTTCATTATTTTATTTATGAACCTCAGAAAAGTTAATTCTGTCTTTTCACTAAATAGTGCTAGATTAGCCACCATCTAACATAACTTCAGAGTATCATCCTAAGTACTTCATTCACAAATATTCTATAGTAGTCTCCCTCCAGCCTCAAAGGACAACAACCAGCCCTTTCCCCCCAAACTCTCTGGCAACATGACTCAATGATCTGCTCTCACCCTATCTGTGGCTGGCAACATGACTCAGTGATCTGTTCTCACCCCATCTGTGGCCAGTCTGATTGCATGAGTGTTCTAATGCAATGTTGCAACTGTCTTATGTTCTCTAAGGGGTTTAAATTAATCTCTGCTAAAATTCCTGTTCAAATGTATACCAGAAAACTGAACCTTAATATATTATTTTCTCAGAACAACGATGTGTCTACCTGTAGGGACTAGCACAACCAAAGAGTATTAAATAAAAAAGTGTTTTTAATCTTCCCTTACACCCCTTGGTCAGTGTTTTTGAAAAGGCAGTTATGAAAGACATCTATAAATTATGGGCCCAGAATCGAAGGTTTTATGCAAATTTAACTAAAGAAAAACAAATACTTATGCATCAACTAAGGGAAGATGTCAACTTGCGTATTATGACACCTGACAAAGAAGGGGGTATAGTTATTTTTAGAAGATTATTCAAATGTAATGCAGGGCATTTTATTTAACATAGAAAGTTATATTCAGGTTTCCAAAAATCAAATCAATATTTCCTATAAATGTATTAATTCATACTTAGAAGAATATGTTTTAGATCAACATATTAACCAAGATATTTTTGAGTTTTTTATGAATAAGCAACCAGTGATTCCAGTAATGTTTGGTATTCCCAAAGTACATAAAAGTATTATTGAACCACCCTTTAGATCAATAGTTGCAGCCAGTTGTTCCAAAACCCATACTTTAGCTGTATTTGTTAATAATTTGACCAAACGTGTAGTAGAAAGAACAATGCATTTAGTCAAAGACTCTTGGGGGTTTTTGGGACAATTGAAACAAGAGATTTGGACTTCTGACCTAATCATTCTTACAAATGGCATCAAAGATTTATTTTCTTCTATTGCTAAAGGGGAAGGATTAAAAATATTTGAGACTCTTTTTTTCTTGTTCTACACTGAATTATGATCAGATTAATCTAGTTTGTGAATTGATGGCATTAATTTTAGAAAATAATTTTATATTTTTTGAAGGTCAATATTTTCAGCAGGTGAGGGGCGTTACAATGGGGGCAGTGTGTGCCTTGGTATATGCCAACATTGTACTTCTGGGATGGGAATTGAAACATGTATTTAATAGTAAATTCTGGAACAATATTAAACTCTATAACAGATTTTTGGACAACATATTCATTCTATGGGAGGGTAATATGGAAACAATACCTACCTTTTTTGAATATCTAAACAATACCACCTCATTTTTTGACATTTACATATGAATGTAGTGCAAGCTCATAGGTTCATAGGTGTGTACTAGGCTAACGGCCCTGGAGCTTATATAAGCATAGCCCAAGAAGATTCCCTGGCATCATGCCATCCGAAGTTAGTTACCAGTACGCCCCTGTCAAGCAAGGCCACTGAAGTGATCCCTGGGGTGAACTTCCTATTGCCCATCCACTATAGGTTCATAGGTGTGTACTAGTTAAGGGTTGCCACAGCGGAACAACGGTCAGCAGAACAATTGGCAGTGGAGTTTTTACTGTGTTGAGTTGCCAGCCTGGTGCCCAACCTTCCACAGAAGGCACACACATGCACACACTCACACCTAGGGCCAGTTTAGAGTGTCCAATCCACCTACAGCATGTCTTTGGCATGTGGGAGGAAACCAGAGCACTTGAAGGGAATCCACATGACCACAGGGAGGACATGCAGACTCTGCACAGAAGGCACCCCAGCCAAAAATCGAACCAGAGAACCTCTTGCTGTGTATACATTACTTAGATACTGCCATTTCACGTACACCAAGTTTCAAATCTACTATATATTGTAAAAGTACTTTTTGTAACTCTTCCCTTATCACAGAAAAAGAGTCTGATAAAAGGACAAGCTATACGAATTGCACATATGACATCACAGGTTGATGATGATAGAGAAGAGCTAATCAAACTAAGGGATATGTTTTTAGAAAGGGGCTACCCTTATTGTATGGTAGAAACTACAACTGAAGATGTTTTTAAGGAATGGGGAAAGAGGTACAAACCACTTTTAGGTATAGGTCTCCTCGATAAAGTTAATAATGCTTCTTCTTCTAACGAATCAACAAATCATGATAAAGCTTGTATTATACAACACAGCCCTATTTCCAGAGAAGTAAAGAATATTTTAATAAAAAATTGGAACATATTTAGGGTGAATAATGAAGTGAAAATAGTGTTGAGTGATAAACCAGTTTACATTAACAAAGTGGGTGGTAACATTAAAAAACTTATGGAGAACAAGGTGGACAAAAATAAACAAATTGTTGGGGGTACAAATCCTTGTGGGAGATGTACACAATATTCACATATTATTAAAGCCTGTAATATTACCCTGGCTAACATGATGGAAACAAAAATCAATTTTATGAAGGGGAATTGTTTCACTAGCAGGGTGGTTCACCAAGCTATATGTGAAACATGTTATGGATTCTATGTTGTCAAAACTGAAAGGGCATTAAGAAATATGATTTACGAAGACTTGTATGAAATCAAAAACAAGAAAGAAACAAATGCTTTATATAGACATTCAACAGGTTGTAATGATTTTGTGGGTTTTAGGTTCGGTGTTGTAGACACCATGGGAATTGAACAGAGAGGGGGCGACTGGAAGAGCCTTTTGTGCAAAAGGGAGTTACAATGGCAGTTGAGATTGACTGCAAACTTCCCCTCTGGCTTAAACAATTTAGTTTCTTTATTGCCAGCTTTAAGGGAAAAAGCTGCAAAGATATATCCCTGGATTCTTAAAATTCTTAAAAGGGAGTGCAAGATAAGTGCAGGCGCTCATGCAGGCAATATGTCTGCCGTGCGATCCAGGAACAGCCGGCAGGGACGTGCACGAGAGCTCCAGCATTAATCCTGCACGGACTAAGCCCTGGTATGCAAATCACCTCATTTGCAGGAGAATCCCATGCAAATGAGGTGATTTTGCCATCCAGGAAGCTTGCAATAGCCCGTGCAAGACTAGTGCAATCTGCAGAAATGTACTCGGTTAGTAACCGGGTACATTTCTGCAAATTCCAAAATGGAGCTATGGCAGCTCCACATAAAGGCTGCATATTATTGAGGAAGCATGCCAATGGCCAAGTAGAAGGCCATTGGCATTGCAAACTGTTTTTAAAAAAACAAAACAACTTTTATTTTTTTTCGCCGATCTCAGCAGTTTAAGCATAGGGCAGCGTTGCGCAAACGGGACTGGGGGGAAAATAATAAAAGAAACCTAAAATAAGCATTCTAACTAAAATCAGTATTCTGCTATGCAAGTCAATGGCAGGCATAAGACAACCTGGCCAGAGAGTAATGGTTGCTAGGGGGGGGGTGGCTCAGTGTGGGATATGTAATTATGCATTAGCAGGCAATCCTTTGCAAATGAGGGAAAGGTTAGTGAATCCCAGTTTTCCTCAGGGTGTGAGGCAGGTCCCAAGAGTGTAAGAGTATAAATAGCTGGGTGCAAGTCTAGGATATAGGTGACATCATGGGGGTGTGTGTCAGGCATACTGTAAGTGGATTGGAGCCCTGTGGCATGGGATTGTTCCTAGCTTAGCACAGCTAAGCTAGGGGTGTGTCTAAACCTGCCTAGCACTCTTTACAAAGTGTAAGCGGGTGTGCGCACCACACACCATGTTTTACAGGAAAAAAAAGAAGTTAAACCAGGAAATAGCAGCTCTGTGCACATTTGCGCTCTCCGTTTGCGCGGCGCGTACACGTGCTTAAGCAGGGAGGCAATAGGGAGGGAAAACAGCAGTAGGAAGGTAATCAAGGAGAACTAGCTTAGCTGGCAGGTGAAATGTATCAGAATCAGCCAATTACACAGACAGCAGACCAGCCCAGCCCAGAACACTACTATAAACTAAGCAAACACCTTCCCCTCTGTTTTTTCCACACTCTACACCACTGGTGTATACAAGCGGGGAAATTTTAACAAACAAACATACAAAATGAGAAGGGCTGCAGCAGGCAACATAGAACATCATGTGCAAGAGGCTGAGGGTGGTGAGGATGTGAATGCTGCCGAACAACCCACAGTGAGGAGATGGAGAAGAGTGTACAGACCTAGGGTAACCTAAAAGAGGCTACATGAGCTGGAGATAGTGGAGCACTGTAGGGTGGACAGAGACCTCCTACAGCAAATTGTTGAGCTGTGCTGGCCACACCTGACACACTAAACTGGCCGAGGGGAACCCATCCCAGTGGATACCAAGGTATGTGTAGGCCTAAGTATACTAGCCATATGTACCTCCCAAAGCACAACTGGGGATATCATGGGGATCTCACAGGCATCAGCATCGAGTATTCCACCAGTTCTTGGATGCCATGGCAGCACATGCCAGTGAGCACATATAGTTCCTCAACACACGTGAGGTGTTGACCAGCAACATGCATCTCTTCCACCAAATAGCAGAATACCCTGGGGTAGTGGGTGCTACAGACTGCACGTACGTATGCATCACAGCACCACCCGGTGAGCAAGGTAGGGCCTACATCAACTGCAGGGGCATTCCCTCCATCAACTGCCAGGTCGTATGTGATGGCCAGGGCATTATAATTAACATATTTGCTGGCTGCCCAGGAAGCTATGATGATTCACACATATGGCACCTGATGCAGCTGTACCACAGATATGGCACTGTGGACATCCCCTGCGATCACCTAGTGGGGGATGCTGAGTACCCACTGGAGCTGTGGCTGATGACACCCATCAGAAATGCACACACACCTGAACAACAACACCATAATGAAGCACACGCACAGGCCAGACATATACTAGAGTGTGTGTTTGGGATGCTCAGGTCATGGTTCCAGTGTCTGGACACATCTGCTGGAGCCTTGCAGTATTCACCAGCTATATGTACCCAAACTGTTATGGTATGTGCTATGCTACAGGTGTAGAATGCACCACTCCTGTCTTTCAAACACAGTGTATAGGATACTCAATGTTGGCAAGGCTGCTGATGTCACTCACCTAGAAATATACCTCTGGGGAAGTCATAGCATAGTAATCTGTGTAGCGTGTCTTGTAACTGTGTACTGCTGTAGTGTAATAAAGTAGTTAGGTAGGTGTTCTAACCCCAGACCTGGCAACTGTGTTTGTATGTGTGTTTGTGTGTCTGACTGAGTAGAGAGCAATGCTTTTTAGGCTACGCACACTCCGTACAATTCATACACTCAACTTTGGTAAGGCTGCTGATGTCACTCAACTAGAAATACACCTCTGGGAAGATTATAGCCCAATAATCTCCGTAGTGCACCCTGTAACTGCTGTAGTGTGATAAAGTAGTTAGGTAGGTGTTCTAACCCCACACTTGGCAACTGTGTATGTGCGTCTGACTAAGTAGAGAGCAATGCTTTTTAGGTTACTCACACTTCCTGCAAATCATATACTCAGCTTTGGCAAGGCTGCTGATGTCACCCAAATAGAAATACACCTCTGGGAAGGTTGTAGCTCAGTAATCTCTGTAGCATGTCCTGTAACTGCGTACTGCTCTGGTATGATTTAGAATGGTGGTAAGGTTACATCTCCATTCATGGCAGTTCTGGATGTTTTGTGTGTGTTTCAATGTCTGTGTATGGAGCAATACATTATAGGTTACTCACTCGCAGTACATTACAAATGCCCTACTTTGGCAATTTTTATTTTATTTTTATTTATTTTATTTATTTTACATTTGTTGACCAGGCTGGTCCAACTGGATTTATGTCCATTTTCAGTGGAGGCCCAGGGAGAAAAGCTCCACACTTCAGAGTAGTATTTACAAAACATAGGTACATTGCAAAGTTTTGTCTATTATAACAGTTCCTTGCCTTTTGTCATATGAGTAACATGATTCCTATTATAAGAGAGCTAATGCTGTAGATACAAAGATGTGTAAAAAATATGTAGCACACTATTAAACAGTACAGTTATACAGTAAATGTTTAAAGCTATGTAAGCAAAAAGCACACTATTAAACAGTAAAGTCACACACACACATTATTTGCTAGTATAAGATAAATTATTAAACAGTACACTATTGATCAGTATAGTGACATGCACACTATTGTTAATAAAGGATTAACTAGCTTATGGTGGTATGTAGATAAGTGTCAGCATACAAGTGTGGTAGATAGTCTGGGTTAGCACAGGGACGTAACCATTGAGATTTAAGATATGTTTTAAGTTTGTTTTTAAATAGGGGAGATGAGCATAGGGAGGTTAGGGGATCAGGGAGGGTGTTCCAGGTTTTTCCCACTGCGTTACAGAACAGTGAATCGACAGCCAGATTGTTGATTTTATTTATTTGAACTAGTAATTTGTTTGATGAGCGCAGTCCTGCTGATGTCATTCATTGTGAAATACAACATTGTAGAAAAAGTTCTGTAGTAATCCCTGTGGTGCGACCTATAACTGCTCCATGCTGTAGCATAATGTAGACCTTGGTCAGGGGTTCAATACCTGCACATGTCGGTTGTGGATGTTTTGTGTGTGTCTCACTGTCTGTGTAGGGAGCAATGCATTTTAGGCTAGTCACTCGCAGTACAGTTGAAATGCCCTCCTTTGGTAATCCTGCTGATGTAATTCATTGCCTAGTGCTGTAGTGTAATAAATTAGTTAGGTAGGGGTTCAACTCCCAGATATGACAGGTGTGTGTGTTTGTAACTTGTATCCTGTGTGGAGAAGGTTTTGCTTATTTCTTTTATTGTGGCCCTACTATCACAATGTCAACCATACAGGGATAACAGATGTAAATTAGCTGTGAGGCTGGGGTGCAAAGCCATACATATACATGTGACATCAAGGCCAGCCAATCACAGTTAGCAACCCCACTATTACCCAGAGCACACACTCAACCCATGTGTCATATGCACACACATGCCTAGGCAACAGCCAATATGTGGGTAGTACCCTGCATATTGGCCACTGATAGTAACTATGCAGTGATAGCAGTGGGCTACAGAGGGCGTGTCACCCTGTCCATCTGTCCAATATGCACGAACATGCAGACAATGCACCTCCACCATGTTCCTCAATGGACGTCTGCACCACCTATGGTGCCTTCACATGTGACTCACAACAGACATACCATGCCTGACAACATGCCCTGTATCAACAGATGACACTGACATCAGGGAATGCTGTTAGCATGCTATCAATGTAGGTGCAGGGTAAACCTGTTGTCCATTACCAGTTCCTGCCACAGGTGGGCAAGACTGGCACATCTGATGATAATCTGTGTTCACAACATGGGCCAGACACCCCAGGTACAGTAGCACATGTCACTGTACATGCATGTGGGAGGTGTGCATATCCCAGACACCATCCATATCGTGGACTACGGAACACATACATGACAGGTGAAGCACAGCATTGGCCACACACAATAGTCTCCCAGGTGACTGGATGGGGGATGCAATACCCACCTGTTTGGGAAAATATAGAAACTACAGGCCTGAGCCACAATGCAGACCGTTGTCATGTGGCCTGATGCCAAGGTATACCCATTGCCTACCCCTGTACAGCCTGCTGGCACAGTTGACCGCCACACACTTGTGGAGACATGCACCCATGCATGTCAGAACTGGCACCCTGTGTGTTCATGTGTGTGTTGTATGGTGCGTATGTCCACATCCACACTCACTACAACCCCCCAGGGCATACTGAAGCATGCTGTCTGATGTCTGACACCTCCTCATACTCTTTTCCCGTACGACCTCCGTATGACCCATGTGGTGCATGTGATACCTGCACATTGATGTGTTGTGGCAATTCCACTAGTGATGAGTTGCACTCCTGGCCCTGCCAAGTGTGTCAATGTGTGTGCATCCCTGTGTTGATGCTGGCACCTGTTCATGCAGACAGGCACGTGTACATCACCTACCATATATCTACTGTATCCCTGATGCCGATGTCACTTACCATCATATATATGTTCTGAGTGCTCCACAGCAGGCAACCCATGTGGTGCATCCAATAACTGCATCAAACTGTGATAGCACTACATATGTGTCAGGGGTTTGATACCCTGTGCTGGTAGGTGTGTGACACAAACATGCTTCAGTTTTACTCTCCCACCCCTCCCTGACATGTATTTGCCTCTGTCTGCTTCCCCACCCCCACTCTGGTGGATGTGAAGACCCACACCTGCTTTGCTTAGGCAGCAGCATGTGTAATTTAAGTGATGCTCATGATAAGCTGATGGCCTCTGCATGAATTGCAGACCTCCCTTAGCTGATTGAATGTGGAACAGCTGTGGTAACATTCCCATAGCCAAATGCATGGAAACACACTCCAATACTTAGGAACATCATGGTGGAGTTGGCCCTTTTCAGTCACTGTGAGCAGGAACTAGATCTGCTGTTTGGCAAACAGCATCTCAGATGGATTGGGGATTTACCTCTAACAACATACACTGTGGAAAGAGGGCAATGAACAGGAGGGGGATGTGCCTGACCTGTCTACAGACAATAAGTGCTGATATACTGCATTTGGAGTAATGTTGGTTTAACAGTGTTTGTCTGGATATGCCAGTCATACATGTCGCAATACCTGCCATGTCATTTCCATGTATATGAGGAATCCCCATCTGCAGGGTCATCTGCAGACTGGGCAGTGTTGCCTTTGGCTTCATGTGTTAGCCACGATGCATCTATCTGTGGAATGCAGAAGGCAGGATTGCAGTCTGTAGATGGTGAAGGCCATGACAGTTACTGATGTCATATCCCATATAGGACATATGTTGCAAAAAACCCTGTTACAATGGTAACTGTATGAGGTTATCACAGCAACATGTCTATACTGGCCCTGTGTATGTGCTGTCAGCCACACCTCTGTCAACCTTTGTACATATGTCGTGCATGAAGTGGTGCATATGTGCTGTACACCATAAATAGTGGGAGGATGGATTAAGTGTGTGTGTTTTGTGTTTGCCTAACAAGCACAGGGTTTGAGTCTCACAAAGGGATAATTGGCTATAATTGGCTAGGGCTAAAGGGGGGGCAGGCCTAGTAATAATCTATGAATCTACGAATCTATGAATCTATGATGACACGCCAGTGATATATCAGATTGCTACACATGTCATGTACAGTAGGGGTTATATATCCTGACATAACCTGGACATTCTGTGTATTTGTACAGAACTGAGGTCTGTGTAGTGATGGTGAATGTTGGCAGTGTGTGTATTGTTAATACGTACATTAGCCTGTGTACAGACTGTGGTAGATTTCATTGTTCTAACTCCCCTTCTATCTGATGTTACATACTGCCCCACTGTATGGTACCATTTTGCCGTATATGTTTGTAGGGCCTTACACACACATGTCCCATACCACAGACAGCCATCAGATCAAACTGTGTAGCAGGCCAGTATATGTAGGGTCATATGAGGATGGTGTAGAACAGATTGTCCATATACTGTAATACTATGCTAGCTTACCATATGTGGCTGTGTCTGTGTTCACATTGGTTGTGGTTATGCACTTTCACACAGGTGTATCTTACCCTGTGCTTTGTCATGGCTGTTGAGCCTGCTATATATGCAGGTACATGTGCAATCCTCCATACGAGATGTAGGCCAGTGCTGTGCCAGTCTGCCTGTAGCCTGCACAGTGCATTGGTACATACCTAGCAGCCTAGTGTACTTACCCACTGAGATGTCATGTGCAGATACTTGCCAGATGTACTGCTGCCGGGCCTCCCTTAAAAGTCATGTATGTCAGACAGTGCAGTGGGATGCTGTACAGATGTATGTCAATATCTAGTGGGTAGTATGTGTCCATGGCACCCCTGTACCAGCAGTCATTATGTGTCAGGCCAGACAGGAGTGTGTGAATCCAAAACCTATGGTGGCAAATGTATACCAGTCGTTACGTGTTATACCCATCTACATGGCTGTCTACATCCATATTGTCAGGCCTGGTACACATGTTGTGCACTAAAGGATTATGTGTAAACCTCTGGACTGTACAGGGTGTGTCCAAAGTTCCACATATATTGGCAAATATCTCTGCTGCACTTCACAGGGGCATTACATGCTAGTGGCGGTACTGTACAATGATTTCCTTAGGATTTCTGTCAGTAGCCAATGGCACACATGTTATAAGCAGATGTCACCTTCCACACACACCATGTCTGTGAAGACTATCCCAATGACAGTAGCAATAGTCAAGTAATATTCCTGCTATACATACCTGACATCCCCTAGACTTTGGGACTATAGGGGCTGGGGTAAGGCTACACTCCAAGTCCAAGACATATGGTGGAAATATATGTACATATGCTTATCCAGATAGCCATATATATATATATATATATATATATATATATATATATATATATATATATATATATATATATATATATATATATATATATATATAATTGCACATGTGTACTACATCCAATTACCACTGTCATGGCAACCACCCACTATAAATCCCTACAGCATCTGGGTGTGGTCCCTTTACATTTCCTGTGTGATGGACATCCTTTCTGTGTGTGAGCATCAGTGTTACAGACAGTAGGTAGCAATACCTTTTACAGGACAACCTGCACACTCAGAGCGGCCACATATCCATAGGAGGATCAGGAACTACAAACAGACTGTGGGTAGAGTTGTGTTATGCTTTGCATAGTACTGGTGTTACAGGGTGTGTGTATGTACATACTAGTCTACCTTGGAATGCAGTCTGTCTGCATAGCTCACTATTGTGGGCCTATCCTCTTGCTAGACAGTTAACTGAGTTTAAGAAACTGTAACCAGACTTTAGCAGTGCTTACCTCTGCGCAAACCCATGCAAACCCACGTACAACTGCTTTAAAGTGCCTTAATCACTCTGTATCCATCGGCCCTTGTTCTGCCTAGAAACAAAATAAACAACCTCTGCTAGACTCGAACCTAGGACAATGCACACCATAGCCAAAATGAGTTACCTCTAAGCCATCTTAGATATACTTAACCCTACTGTATTCACAAACATATCATCCAGCCCAGTCATTCAACAGTACAGAGAATGTATTCCAACATGTAGATGTATGTGTGTGTGAAATTATATTCATGTCTAAACAGATACAACATATTGATATATGTATATATATATATATATATATATATATATATATATATATATATATATATACACACACATATATGTAAGCAGATATTTATATATCTATAGGTATATACTGACATACATCTGTAGATAAAGTGGGAACATAGTAGAAACATATATGTCCACATGCACCATTAATGGGGTTGACAGACACAAACATATGTCATGCATGAATAGGTATCCTCCCCCACAGCCAAACACATCTGCCCTGCAATACACTTCCAACTGTTGCAGATCCCATAACCAGGACCTTGCAAGGCAAAGGCACAAGATGTCAACAGTACTCCATCCCACCTGTATGATGTCAGGCTGGTATCAGTAACATATCATGCAGTACAGCCAGGCTCATAATGACTCCCATTTTGCAGTTATCTGTTACCTTTGTTAACCAGAGTCCCATACTCTTGGCCTGTACTTCAGAGATGTAGATGCCAAACAACAGTGGTCCTAGGACTATACCTTGAGTTACTCCACTTGTCACTTGTCTGGGGATGGATTTGGAGTCAGTTACACCTACAGTTTGGGTTCTGTCAGTAAGCCATGTGGCAAACCATTGAGTGGCATAGGGATGTATGGCCAGATTAGTATGATAATCAATGTCTTCAGACTGGGGGATGGTGTTGAAGGGCTTGGTGAGGTCCACACAGGCTTTGTGGACTGCCTTACCTTCTTCAACAGCTATGCAGACTGAGTCAAAGCAGTCAATCAGTTTCAGGAGACAAGACTGGCCCTCCATGAGCCCAATCTGTGTGGTGTCCAGTGTTTGAGGGTTGCCAATGTCTGCATTCAAAACTTCCCTGATAATGAATTCCATGGCCATGCAGATCAGGCTCATCAGACTGATGTGACGGTAGTTCCAGGGATCACAGGTGGATCCTGTGGAGTGGGATAACTGCAGCTGTGCGCCACTCAGTGGGTACCAGGCCTGATGCGAAGTTATGATTACACATGACAGTTAGGTGAGTTGCCATTTCATTTTGTAGTTCATTTAGTACATAGCCCAGGATGTCATCTGGTCCCATGGATGCTGTATTCTTAGCTGTGGATAGTGTGGTTTCTGCATATGTGGCCATGATTACTGGGCAATGGAACTCTTTTTGCATTGACATGGGCCCTTTTGGGGGTGAATGTGGCACTAAATCAATCTTCCAGGACATTGGCACATTCTGTGGGAGCGGTCTATGTAATGACATTCTATTGTAGCTCAGAGCACTTCTGAGCATTGCCAGTTAGATTCTGGACATAACTATAGAATGCTGTGTGGTTGTCTGTGGAATCTGTGGTGATTTTAGTTACATAACCAGCTTCGTAGGATTCCAAGAGGGATCTCAACGTCTTACTGGGGCTGGTAAGGGAGTTGCTTGCATCCTTGAATTATCCTTTTTTCTTCAACAGTGTCTACCTTCTGTTGTATACTCTGTTAATGGCAGGAGATCACCAGACTGGCTTGCTTATTTGGGAGGTGAGTGTTGTGGGTCTATGGGGAATGTCAGGAATCATGCACAAGTGGATGTGCTCATACAGTGCCTTAGTGCAGGATTCATCAGTTTAACTGTCAGCTCCTGTCTCCATGGGTGTCACACACATTGTCACTTCTGCCTTGAGTAGCATGAAGTTGGCTTTGGAGAGGTCATTTACGGACAACTGTATATACATTCCTTTCATATGTTCAGTTTAATTAGCCTATGGTGGGATTACTTTGGTGAAACTGCCGTCTCATGTACTGTTGCGATGGCTTAGTGGTTAATTACTGTGACTATAGTGTATAGGGTCCTGGGTTCATGACCTGCAAAAGCAGGTTATTTTTGTTCTTGCCAGAACAACGGTTAATGCATACAGACTAATTAGGGCAATTTAGGTTAGTCACACTCAATACAATTCAAATGCCCTACTTTGGCAATCCTGCTGATGTCAATCACTGTGAAGTTCACCTTTGGGGAAAGAGTACTCCAGCAATCTCTGTGGTGTGTGCTATAACAGTGTAATACTGTTGTGTCATATAGAACTCTGGTAGGGGTTCTATTCTCACACGTGTGTTGTGGATGCTTTTGTGTCTGTTCCTATGCCTGCGTAGAGAGCAATGCATGTTTGGCTAGTCCCACTCACTACAATTCATTCGCCCCACTTTGGCATTACTGCTGATGTCACTCACTGTGAAATAAACCTTTGGGGAAAGAGTACTTCAGTAATCTCTGTGGTGCATTCTATAGTTGCATAGTGCTGTAGTGTAATAACTAGTTAGGTAGGGGTTCTAATCCCAGATGTAACAGGTGTGTGTGTGTCTGTCTTAATGTGTCAATGTTTGTTGTTCATGTCCTGTGTGGAGGTGGTTGTGAGTGTAACAATCGGACTCAATGTTGAGTGGGTTTTTAAATTTCTTATATGGTGCCCCTAGCATAAATTACAATATCCACCGTGCAGGGATAACAAATGTGATATCAGTACATAGTCAGTTAGGGGTTCGATACCCTGGACTGTTAGGTGTGTGACACAAACATGCTTACCTTTTACTCTTACAATCCACCCTGACTCATCTTTGCCTCTGTCTGCCTCTCTCACTCCCTCTTTGGTGGATGTGAAGACTTACACCTGCTTTGCTTAGGCAGCGGCATATGTATTGTCAGTGATGCTCATGATCAGCTGATGGCCTCTGCATGTATTACAGCCCTCCTCTAGCTGATTGCATATGGAACAGCTGTGGTAGCATTCCCATAGCCAACTGCATGGAAAGACACTCCAATATCTAGGAACGTCATGTTGGTGTTGGGCCTTTTCATTCACTGTGAGCAGGGACTAGATCTGTTGTTTGGCAAACAGCATCACAGATGGATTGGGGACTTACCTCTGACAACATACACTGTGGAAACAGGCCAACACACAGAAGGGGGATGTGTCTCTCCTGACTACAGACTGTAAGTGCTGCTAAACTGCAGTTGTGGTAATATTGGTTTAACAGGGTGTGTGTGGATATGGCTGTCCTACATGTTTTAATACTTGTCATGTCAATGCTATTTTTGTGAGGAATCCCCATCTGTAGGGTCATCTGCAGACTGGACAGTGTGTGGTGCCTTGTGTTACCCACAGAGCACCTATCTCTCAACTGCAGAAGGTAGTGTGGGGATTGCAGTCAGTAGATGGTGACAGCCAGGAGAGTTACTGACGTCATATCCCTCATATAACATATGTTGCATCAAACCCTGTTATGACAGGAAATGTATGAGGTTATCACAGCGACATGTCAATATTGGCCCTGTGTTTGTGCCTCCAGCCACAACTTTGTCAACCTTTGTAAATATGTCATGCAGCAGTGGGTGCATATGTTCTGTACACCATATTCATTGACTGCATATCTGATAACAAGCTAGTGAGATATCAGACTGCTACACATGTTATGTATAGTAGGGGTTATATTTGAGGACATAGCCTGGCATTCTGTGGTTGTGTGTACTGTACTGAGGTATGTGTAAGTCTGGTAATTGTCGAAAGTGTGTGTGTATAGTACATATGTACCTTGGCCTGTGTAGAGACTGTGGTAGGTGTCATTGTTCTTGGTCCTGTTCTATCTGATGTTACATGCTGTTCCACTGTATGTCACCCTATCAGCTTACATGTTTATAGGGGCGAACACACACATGTCCCAAACCACAGACAGCCATTGGACCATGCTGTGCAGTGACCCGGTATATGTAGGGTTGTTGTGTGAGTGGCTCATATGAGGATGGTGTACATCAGATAGTCCATATACTGTAATAGTACGCTAGCTTACCATATGTGGCTGTGGCTGTGTTCACATTGGTTGTGGTTATGCACTTTCACACACGTGTCTTTTACTCTGTGATGTGACATGCCTGTAGAGCCTGCTATCTATGCAGGTACATGTGTATTCCCACATAGGAGATGTAGCCCATTGTTGAGTCAGTCTGCCTGTAGCATGCACTGTGCTTTGTTACATGCCTAGCAGCTTTGTACTTATCCAGTGAGATGTCATGTCCAGATCCTTGCCAGATGTACTGCTGCTGGGCCACCATAACAGTCATGTATGTCAGACAAAGCAGTGGGATGCTGTTCAGATGTATGTCACTAACTAGTGGATAGTATGTGGCCATGGCACCTCTGTACCAGTGATTATTATGTGTCAGGACAGACAGGGGTGTATGAATGCATAACCTATGGGGGCAAATGTATACCAGTATGTACGTGTTATACCCATCTACATGGCTTATCAACATCCACATTGACAGGCCTGGTCCACATGTCTTGCATGAAGGGGTTCTGTGTATACCCCTGTACTGACCAGAGTGTGTCAGACTGTCCACATATATTGGCCATATCACAGCTATAGTCCACAGGGGCATTACTGTGTTAGCAGTGGTACTGTACTATGATGACCTTAGGATGTCTGTAAGTAGCCAATGGTGCACATGTTAACTGCAGATGTGGCCTCCCACACACTCCATTTCTGTGAAGACAATCCCTATTACAGTAGCAATAGCCTACAAATATGCCTGCACTACATATGTGACATCCCTTTGCACTGAGAGGTTGGGACTATTGGGGCTGAGGTAGGGCTCCACTCCATGTGCAGGACATATGGTGAACATATATGTATATATACGTATACGTATATCCATATAGATATATACACATGTACATATCTTGCTTACTGTATGACAACAGTTTTACACATATGTGCCTGTGTTTCAGCCTCTGTCCTCCACCTACATACCAGGCTTTGCACATATGACATGCTGTCAGGGGTTGTTATGTAGTGGGCTGTGTGTATGTCATGCTGTCATTTCTGCCCTCACTCCACTGCTGTTGTATCCCCCACATATACAGGGGGTTGGGGCCATATATGTGTGGGCTTCACCTGTACAATACATGTGTGCCCTAATGCACTCCAGAGGCCAGTGTATGTAACAGTAGTATATGGCCCAGTATTAGTGAGTATAGGGAGGTGCACCATGACTAACCTAGGCTGTTATAACATGTGTGGGTATCTGGGATAAGCTGCCTTAAGGTATCTGGATGTACTTTACCATACAATCCACCTTGGGTAAATGCAGGCCTACTGCCTTCTGCCATACGGGATGTTGTGTTTGTCAGTGTGATTCTGATGGTGTAACAGATACATCCCATTGTGTCAGCTGGGGTCTGTACCCCCTAGGGATTGTGTACAGAGTGTAGATAGAGGTTACTGACATATACATCTGCATTACGTGCTGTTGATTGTCTGGTATGCTGTGGCCCAGTCTGTCATTACTATTGTACTACTTGAAAGCCTCAGCCTGGACAACAACATATGTCAACCTTTCCAGACTACTGTTTTAGTATAACTGTTTCACAGTTGCATTACACTATTCATATGGATGTCAGTGTCTAAACAGCTATATGACATGGGATATACAACTGTCATAGTACACAAATAAAGAATTCACATTCATTTATGCACACCTCTGTGTGGTGTTATACCCTTTGATATCTCTGTGGGTATCTGTTGCAGGCTACGAATGTCATTCATATGGGTGGCTCATACAGTCTCCAGTTGGTAAGGTGGTGACTGTAGGAATACTGGCTGCTCCACATTGTGTGCATGTACTACATATGTATCTTACTGTACATATCTCTGTGTATGTGTAGTTACATATATATGTATATATATGTATATATATATATATATATATATATATATATATATATATATATATATATACCTGTATCTGCATATATGTGTCTGTGTATATGTATCCTAGGGATGGCCATGTCGTGTCTCATCCTGGTTATGGGATCTGCAACACTTGGTACTGTATTACAGGGGGGTCATGCTTGGCTGGGAGGGTATACTTATTCATACCAGACGTATATTGTGTGGGGCATCTCAATCCCATTAACGTTGCATGAGGACATATATGTTTGTGTTATTTCCCCATTGTTATCTACAGATGTATGTCTGTATATACCTATATATGAATATATATATATATATATATATATATATATATATATATATATATATATATATATATATATATATATCTACATGTTGGAATACATTCTCTGTACTGTTGAATGACTGGGCTGGATGATATGTTTGTGAATACATCAAGGATATGTATTTCTGAGATGGTTATGATGTGCAGGGTTCTGGGTTTGATCCTAGTAGAGGCTGTTTATTTTGTTGCTAAGCAGAACAAGGGCCGTTGGATACAGTGTGATTAAGGCACTTTTGAGCAGTTGTAAGTGGGTTTGCGCGGGTTTGCACAACGGTAAGCACTGCTAAGTTACGGTTAGTGTTTCTTATACTCAGTTAGCTCCTGAATTGCTTAACCTGTGTAGGCATTGCTTACACCCATTCAAACAGGCTTAATCCCGCTTACTGCTGCTTAAAAGTGCTTACTCCTGCTTACCCCCACGCTAATTCCTTTAAAAGAAAAGAAAAAGGGGTTGATAGGAAATTGTGAAGAAAGGGGCACAAAGAGGGAAATACAGTAGGGAAAATAGCTAGGGATGTGGAGGAAGGGTGTAGGGCAGGTCCATAGCTGCCCATTTCTTCTACAGCAACAGCTGTGCAAATACACTGCATTTGGAGGTAGATCTGGACACTTGAACCCCTGGGAGAGGGGTGAGGACAACAATAGCTCATTGTGATGCCAATTAGACCAGATTACATGTGTTCAGTGGACACGTGTACGAAATGGACAGCTATGTATGGGGCATGATTTTTTTGTGGGAACAGATTGCCTTTTATTTTTCAGGTGGGAGTGGGATGTTGTGGAGGGGTAGTAGGTATATTTGGGGTGGTAGGTTGGGAAGGTTAACAGACAAGACACACAGGACGCATATAGGGAAGGTATATGACACATGTGGAGGTAAACACCTTGATGGGGAGGGATGTTCGGATATTGGAAGCCCACAAGCTCCCTAGTGGTAACAGTGCGACTGAGGTCCCCACCCATGGGCAGTCACCACTGCACCTTCACAGCCCCGAAGGTGGCTGTGCTGGGGGCTGAACCAGAGAGCCAGGTTGACTCTCTAATTGTGACATGTGGCCCTTGAGCTGGCGTAGAAGATCACTGACCTGGTCGTTGATTGCTCTACACACCACAAACCCGACCTGGCCACAGGTGACTGGTGCTTGTCCATGCCCACTCCCGGGGGGGTGAGCCCCATTCCCTGGGGCGATTCCACCTGAAGGTGGTGCAGGATTAACAAACAGAGAGGTGTGGGGTTGGGCCCCAGACATGCTGATGCCTTGGCCAGCTGAGATGGGACAGGTGGGTCCGCTGGAACCGGCCATCTCAAGCATGCTATAGTGTTTAGATTTCAACATCATATATGGGTTAGGTATAGTCAACACATTCCAGGGTTAGGTATGCATAGATATTCCCATTAAGCCAGACACCAGATATGGAACAATTGCATAGCAAACAGAACACATGCATATATGGGACCACAATGGTAATAAGAACAGCATGCAGGTACGTTGATGGCACCATGCCATTAATGTTGAAATAATTCAATATGGCACATGCATGGGAATCATTAAAATATTTATCAAACGATTGGCCATTATCAGAGTCAGTACGTACCAGTTGGGGTGGGTATGTTGATTATTGTTGGAGATAAGGTGGGGGGGAGAGAAAGATGTCAATTAACAAATAGTATTTTCCTGTACTCAACATTACTTTCCTAGTCAGTGCTGTTATCTGTACCTTACAAGTTTTACTACACTGCCCTATAGACCTACACTGGACACTGTTATGGCTGTCAACATCATTACACATGAACCGGTTTTACCTGCAGTATACACCTCTTGCCTGGTATACCTGTGGAGGGAATGTTTGTTAACACTGACTAACTGTACACATATGGCCAGATTCTGGGTTGATGTTTTGCACTATGCTATCCAACTCTTTCTGCACAGACTCTGGCCATGTGTTGACCACATGCTGATGTGCCCGTACATATCTAGAATATTGCCCTCTTCCACCTTTAGTGACCTGACACACACACACATATACATACTTTCCTACAAAGTTATATTATGTAGCACAGTGTGGGTGACAGTGACCAGTGATACTTTCTTATTCAGAGAAACTGCAACACTCACAATCCCCTACAATAACAGGGTAGACAGTACCAGTGCAGGTTATATTGGTCTGTATTTATCAGCACATTGTTTGTATCCAACGTGTCTATGGGATCAATGTTTGTTAGCACTACCTGACTGTTGTCACACAAAGTTAGTATTCTGCACATACTACTCACTCTGTTACTGTACACACTCTGGCCACAGCTTAACACGTTGGGGTGTAAATGGGACATACGTGGATTCTTAGTCACATAAGGTATTGGGGTGTTGCTAGTGTGCCAGGTCTGTTGTCATAGATGTGTGTCAATCAGTTGTATTTCCTGTTTGCTGCCTATATGTCTGGGATCATCCCACTGATTTTCCAGGGGGACCCCTGGGAAATCAGGTTGATAGGCAATATATATGGGTCACGTTAATAGACATTCTGGACATATCTGTACAGTTGTTCTGTATAATTCTGTATGCAGATTACTACCACTGTCAGGATTCAAACTGTGGCTGTGTGTGCTAATAAAACAACAGTTCACATCTCAGTTGCATGTGCTATTTCGGTTTTGTTGTCTGCATTTCCCCTGTTTACTGTCTATGTGTCTCTCAGTTGTACTAAATGACCTTTGGGGATTACACCTGTCATATACAGGCATTCCTACACATTCACATTATGGTGCATGGTGTGGGTAACAGTGCTTAATGCTACAGTAGTATTACATGATTGCAAATCTACATTACCATATGATACCAGAATATACACATACAGTCTAGCTGTTACACCTGTTTTGTCAGGCTATTACACTTTTATTGCTATACTAACAATAATAGACTCTTCCTGCCATATTCTCTAGTGCATGCAG
Source organism: Protopterus annectens (assembly GCF_019279795.1). NCBI lineage: Eukaryota > Metazoa > Chordata > Ceratodontiformes > Protopteridae > Protopterus > Protopterus annectens. The sequence continues at coordinate 578,046,841 of NC_056734.1, read as the reverse complement.
TACTTGCCTTGAGCAACACAGGTTTTATACAAGCAATTACTTTACTACTACTTTTATTTTTATTTCCTATGATAGTAAAAGCATGAGTATTACTGATTTGCCTCACGTCGCAACCGCCAGGTGGCAGATGTAGGCCTCCTGGTTCATGGCTCACTCCATTGTAGCTGTGGGGGACATAACAGGAATATTTAGCCATACCTATCCATGTTATACCTGAGCTGGCCATTATTAACCAGATAGTGGACTGATACTTACACACAGCTGGGACATCCCCTGAAGCTCTAGCCTCTTGGAGCCACTCCTCCAAAAGGTCCCCCTTCTGCCTCTTCAGGTTGGCATAGTGGTGCCTGACCTGCTTACCAGTTCGGGGTATGCCAGTGGCACTGGTGAGGTTGCGGGCGAGACGGTCCCAGGCCTCCACCTTATGTTGGGAGCCCTGGTACTGGTCCTGCAGCAGTCTTTGTGCATGATCTTTAGCTAGGAGTCCAGCCATGACCTTGGACTCCAAGATGCACCATGCTGTGCCCAGAAGCGCCCTCCTTCTCCCCTTACTGCCATAGTGTCTGCAAGGGGAAGCAACAACCAGTTATGAGCTGTATTCCCGCCTCTTGAGTTTAAGTAGGGCCGATTTCCTGCACTTTTCCGTGATTGGCTGGTTTTGAAAAGGCTAAGCTATGGGCAAATCTGCTTACCTAAGGTTGGTATTGTTTAATGAGTTATACCACTGGGCAGATGGAATTGGCTTCACTACACATTGCTTACACTTACTAAGTTGAGCTGTGCTGTGGTTGTCATTGCTTAATTGTTAACTAGCACTATATTTGCCTTTTGGCAGTGGTTTATTATTCATTACAGGTTATATATGTGTCTGGTATCCATGATTCATGTGTACATACACTGTGTGGGGACCTGGGGACTTCTACAATTTATTACAATAGCACCTCAAATCTATGCTTACTGCAGTACTCCAGTTCACATATTTATGTTATGCAGCAGGTTATACCACTTCACACTGTACATGCTTTCAGTTCACATGTTTGGTTTGATTTTCCTGTGGTGAGGATTAGTTTGCTGATACCTCATTCATATCTATTGGTATGATGGCTTAGTGGTTAACTACTGTGACTAATACAGGGTCCTGAGTTTGAGCCTTGCAGAGGCAGTTAATTTTGTTGTTGGGCAGAACATGGGCCGTTGGATCCAGAGTGATTAAGGCACATTAAAGCAGTTGTAAGCGGGTTTGCATTGCATGGATTTGCATGACGGTAAGCACTGCTAACCTCTGGTTACAGTTTCTTACACTCAGTTAGCTTCTACTTTGCTTAATCTGTGTAGGTAATGCTTACCTCCACGCAAACGCACTTAAACATGCTTACTAGTGCTTATATGTACTTACTACTGCTTATTTGTGCTTAAACCTGCTTACTAGTGCCTTATTCATTATGACACTGACACTTCACATGTGCATTTAATGCAGTACTCCAGTTCATATTTAAATGTTATTGTGTAGGCTATACGGCAAAAAGATGTAAAAATATGTTCATATACAGATTTCACATGGAAAATGATATGTGCTGCAGTGGGACTCGAACTGGGAATGCCTGTTTGTTAGGCAGATGCTCTAACCACTACACTATTGCTGTGCTGCTTCATTTGCATATATATTCCTGGTTATCCTCTTCAGCCTTTTCAGCTGCTTTAACCGTAGCTAAGCGATGGGCAAACCCGTGCACCTATGGTTAGCTGTACTCGGGGTTTTAAAAAAATAACTAAAAGTGTTTCTTCATTTTATTTAAATGTACTGTTGCTGTTGTACACATGGGGACTGTTGGTGGGGATATGTGGACACTTATGAGCGGTCTCACATTTATTTACACATACTTCTGTTCTAATTTGCAGGGGAGTGTTCATTCTGAGAGATCTGCTTTCAGACACGCCCCCTGCACTCGTTCATGCTCCATGTAGCATTAGGAGTTCAGGCAGTGCGCCTTCATTAATATGCATGGCTCGCTGCCGTCCTCCTCTTAAACTGCCGCTTCAGTGCAGGACTAGATTAGTCCTGCACGGAAGATTAGTAAATCCGGGAGATAATGTCTATCTATGTTGCAAGAACAGTTTTCAAAAAATCCTTCTCTACTTTTTTATGTACAACAGTATTTATTTATACTTTAAACAATTATTAATCAAACAAGGCAAACATTTGCACACAAACGATATATATAATTTTTTATGCATTTGTATAATCAATGTGTGATTTTAAACATGTGTTACTTTTAAGGTAGTCATTGGCTAATAAAGCTACCAATAGAGTTGCATTTGGGATTATTTAAGTATTTAGATTGACTGTTTATGCATTCTGAAGAAGTCTCTTGGGTGAGTGATGAAAGTGCTTAATGATATTGTGTGTTTTTATGAATAACGAAGAGTCCGTTTTTCAGCTACGCTGTTGAATTTCCTTTTTTGTTTGTCACTCATTTCAAAACCTATATTTTGTAGTGTTAACTATAACTCTTGCCTGTCTTGAAGAGTGTAACATGGCTTGTACTTTGGACAAATGTGACTCCTGATTATGAATTCTATTGTATCATAAAGGTAGGTTGCTGAGCACTTGGCATGATATTTCATTATTTTATTTATGAACCTCAGAAAAGTTAATTCTGTCTTTTCACTAAGTAGTGCTAGATTAGCCACCATCTAACATAACTTCAGAGTATAATCCTAAGTACTTCATTCACAAATCTTCTATAGTAGTCTCCCTCCAACCTCAAAGGACTACAACAAGCCCCCTCCCCCCACTCTTTGGCAACATGACTCAATGATCTGCTCTCACCCCATCTGTGGCTGGTAACATGACTCAGTGATCTGTTCTCACCCCATCTGTGGCCAGTCTGATTGCATGAGTGCTCTAATGCAGTGTTGCAACTGCCTTATGCTTACTGACTGTTCACTGCTTCAACCAATTGATAGTACAACCAGCAAGAGATGTAAATATTTAAGAAGCATGGAGGCAAACCTCTTGCATCAGCCTATTGTCAGTAAGCATCATATATCCAAAACACCATATCAGTCATACAACACTAATTTATAACTTTTGCTGAGGCTGTAAAGAAAACTTTTGTCAAAAGCTCCTAAAACGTACTGTAAAATATTTCATCTTTCAGTACAACAGGTAACACCCACTCCTGTACTTTCACACACTGCAACTCCATACATATCACCTAAGAGTGACCAAGAAACAGACCTAAGCCCATAAGGACCATTAAGACTCCTGCCACAAAATGAAATATCTCAGTCATAGGTGGCAATATGTTTAGACATACAAAAATCACACTTACCGGACTGGACAAGAAGAGGGTGGCTGTAAACTGCTTGGCTGGAGCCGTGATCCATAATATCACAAGGGCCTTAAGGTGCCATAAACCAAACAAGTATGATTATGATCTGGTGTTGGCCCATGTGAGAGTTAATGACCTGAGCCACTCCACCCAGGGGGTTATGCAGAGAAATATAATGGAACTTACTATGCATGTGTTAATGGCAGGAAGGGTACTGGTCTCGAGTAGCATTTTGACTTCACAAAGACTGATCCCTAGATAACATTCAAGATAATTGGCTTTAACAATTAGCTTAGTAGTTTGCATCTGATATGTGTTGCCCTAGGGTTAGATAATAGATAAGTCTTTAGCCGAGGATGGCTCGCAACTCTCATACCACAGGCTAAAGCTTTTTTTTCTTCTCCTATAGTGACTTTTATAGGCAGAAACACTGACCTGGAAATTCCTACTTAGAAAACTCATACTGAAATTTGCAACCAACAAAACCATAAAGCTATTATTTCAAATTCAGATAAAACAAAACAGCTGACTTTAAAACCAATGAAACTTTTAATAAAACTGTTTAAAGCCATAAAAATAGCTAAGTATTCAATAAGTGCTTTCATCTCTTGCTTGAGACTTTTTCAGACTAAATACAATCAAGACTGCAAACTCTTTAAATAACACATAATCACATGACTCAATTAACTACTTTCTCAATGCTTTAATCCTTTGTTTTTCAAATAGGCTATACAGTCTTCTGTATTATTTAACCCAGGTGGATAACAAGCATTTAGCCTCACATGCTATTGATACTCTTTCCACCCCAATTCTTCTTTAGCATCAAATATACTATCATATCTAGCAATATGGTCTAACACAGTAAATGTAAAATCCACTTTACTTTTGTTTGAATTCTAGTGTGCACTTAAAGCATTTTTGTCTTTCCCAGCTTGGATAGCATATTCATGTTCATAGATTCCTTATATAGCTCTCTTGTTGTTCATCTTATATAAAATGACATGCAGGGCATACACACAGATAGATAAACAACAAAGTTAGATTTGCAAGTATACCTGTCTCTAATTCTGAAAGCAATAGTATTGATAGTTAATTCTTCAACATCAATATACAAATAATTGCAAAAGTCGCATTTATGACATTTAAAAATACCTCTTCTCATGTTCCTTATTTTAGTTACAGACAGATTTCCCTGGAAATAATTTTTTTAAACTTTTCCCTCTTTTCTATATAAACATGGGAGTTTCACATACAGATTAACTAGTTCAGAAATGCTGTTTATAATTTTCCAATTCCTTTTTATTATGTTCTTGATTTCCCATGCATCAGCACTATTGACGTCTTGCACTGACAAGTCATAATTCACCTTTTAACACTTTCTTTCTCATTACTACCTTGTTTTCTATAGTCGTATACTTCCAAAATGTCTCTTCTACCATGTGCATTGGATATCCTCTGTTTATAAATCGGTTGCATAGACTAGCACCTTGTTGTAAAACAAATATTTTTTATAAGCCTGTTGGCTCTCATTAACTGCCTTTTTACTATGTTGGATTTAGTTTTCTTGGGATGTATGGTTGGATAATCTAAATAAGGATTATTCTGGATCTCTTTCTTATAGAGTTTAGTGATAAGCCCCCCCCCCATTTTCTTTAAGCACCATCACATCAAGAAAATTAATACTAGTGTCACTGTATTCTATAGTGTACTCTACAAATGATCTGACACTGTTGATGTGCCTATGGAAGTCATTTAGTGCTTCAACACTCCCCCTCCAAACCAAAAACATGTCATCAATAAAGTGTTTATATATGAGAATGTTCTGGATGTATGTGCCATGAAAGATGTTTGTTTTCTCCAAGCCATGCATAAAATATTTGCCTAAATTGGTCTGAGAGTACCTTTTATTATTAAATTCAAAATAACTGTAACTTAAAATAATTCCAACTACTTCCATAATTAGTTGTACTATTTGCTGAGAAAAACTTTGAACTAATAAGTTCACCTCTCACTACATCCATACATTCCTTAGGAAGCACTGTATGTAATTATTTGATGTCTAGTGTTACCAAAATAACATTTTCATTCAGTTCTAAACTTTCTATTTTTGATTGGAAATCAAAAGTGTCTTTTATATGAGTTATTTGTTTCTACCACTTTCTGTAAGTGTTTGTCAGCATAAATGGCTAGCCCTTTGTTTTGCTTTTGCTGCTAGCAACAATCAGCCTAAAAGAAGGATTATCCAAATTCTTATGTATTTTGGCTACTCCAAATATTTTGCTGACTTTTGGATTTTCTACTCTTAGAAATTTTCTTATTTCTTCATTGATTCTTCTACTAATAAACCAGTCTATATGGGAATAAGATGTTAACTTCCCCATAAGTCACTGGTTTGTAGTGGTTTACATCTGATAACATCTCTAACATCTTGATATCATACATAGACCTATCTAACGCTACTAAAGCATTACCTTTGTCAGCTTTTGTAATGATAACATTTCTATTACAAGACTGTAAAAACATTTTCTTTCTTAGACAAGTTGTAATATTTGTTAACAGGCATTTGTTTTAACATTTCTATAATTTCCAACTCAGTTCTTAACTGTGGATTGAATATGCAAGGTTTGTGAAGAGCACTGGAGTTCTGCGTATCAGATTTAAATGACAGTTTTAGATTCAACTACTGTATATCGTCTCTGAGGCTGTTAATCTCATATTTGGCTGCTCTTTGGGCAGGAACAAAGTTCCACCTATTGCTTAACACTTTTCATGATTCATTGCACAAAGATAGAGAAGACAGATTAACAATTTTAAAACAGTTAATATCTGTCTTTTTTACCTTCTCTGACATTGTCTCCAGTTCTTTTTCTGCTGCCATTTGTAATGTGGTGCTGCTGATGATGATACTTCTTCCAACCACATTCTGTTTCAAGTTCCTCCTTGCTGGTAGAGTTGTATAGGTTGAAAAACGTGTGTGCTGCTGGTGTTTGCAGTGTTATTGGAACCATTTGTTGTGGGAGTCTACTGCTGAGCTTCATTACTTGCATTTCACTGTGTTATCCTTTCCAACCACCTTATTGTGCCTCCACTTCCATTTTCTGAGGTGCTGAAGCCATTTTCTGCTGTTCTAACTTTGCCTGTTTCTCCTGCTGCAGCCAACCCTGGTTACTGATATGAATATACCACTCCTTCCTTGTACTCACAGCAGTCCCTTTGAAATTTACCAAGTATTTTTTCAGGACTTTATTTTCTCTTATTAATTTATTTTGGATTAAACTGAATTTTGTATCAATATTTTCTCCAGTTGTTTTATTTTTGCAATAAATAAGTTGTAGGGCTTTTTTTTTATTCAGCATGTCCATCTTTTCTCCATTTAGAACAATTAACATTTTAACATACTGAAAACCTATTTTCTGGTTCAGCTCAATCCACTTATCGAAAAACGTTTTGGGGATATTATCACTAATGGGCATCTTAGTAACTCTGAGCCCTTTGGGTACCCTTTTGGCTGCTAAGCACTTTTCAAAGTACGAATATGAGGAAGGAGTGTCATATCCATTTCAGGAACCATGGCTGCCTGCAGAGAGAAATGGGCAGAGTTAGAACAGCAGGAAATGACATCATCACCTCAGAAAATGAAAATAGAGGTGCAATAAGGCCTTTGGAAAGACAGCGCAGTGAAATGCAAGTAATAAAGCTCAGCAGCAGATTCCTACAACAAATGGTTCCAATAACAATGTGAACACCAGTAGCATGCAGATTTTTCAACCTATAAAAGTCTACCAGCAAGGAGGGACTTCAAACAAAATGTGGGCAGAAGTAATATTATCAGCAGAAACACCACATTACAAACGGAAGCAGAAAAAGAACTAGAAAGGCCACAGGCAATTTTAGAGCAGGTAAAAAAGGCATATGATAATTGTTTTAAAATTGTTAATCTGTCTTCTCTATCTTTGTGCAATGAATTGTGTAAAGTGATAAGCAAGGGGTGGAACTTTGCTCCTGTCCAAAGAGTGGACAAATATGAGATTATTAACAGCCTCAGAGACTATGTACGGAAGTTGAATCTAAAATTGTTATTTGAGTCTGATACTAAGAGCTCCAATGCTCTTCTCAAACCAAATATATTCAACCCACCATTAAGAACTGAGTTGGAAATGTTTCTGACTTTGACTGAGTTAGAAATTATAGAAATGTTAAAAAACAAGCATGTTAACAAATATTACAACTTGTCTAAGAAAGAAAAGGAAGTTTTTTGCAGTCTTGTAAATAATAGAAATGTTATCGTTACAAAAGCTGACAATAGGTTTAGGTATGATACTAAGATGTTAGAGCTGTTATCAGAATTAAAACACTACAAACCAGTGACTTAAATATTTTATTCCCATATAGGTCTGTTCATTGTGGACTCATTTAGTAGTAGAAGAATCAGTGAAGAAATAAGAAACTGCCTAAGAGCAGAAAATCTGAAAGTCGGCAAAATATTTGTAGTAACCAAAATACATATGAATTTGGATAATCCTTCCTTTAGACCCTTTTTTTACAGTAGATGACAGTCTGAAAAGCATAGTAGGGGATGATCCACATTTTAGTTTTAAAAACAAGAAGAATTTAAAAAGACTATTGTGCTTTAAAGATGGCTTTTCACAACCCAAAAATGACATGAGAAAAGGTATTTATAAATGTGGCAGATGTAAAGCATGCCCATTTATAAATATCAGCAATCACTATTGTCACCCAGTTACAGGAAGAGTATTTTATTATGGGGGTTTTGTTGACTGTAACAGCAAGAACATAGTTTATGTAGCAACTTGCCAATGTTGTTCTTCTTTTTACACTGGCAAGATGAACAGGCTTTTTAAGGAAAGGATTCCTTATCATTTGCATGATATAAGCAACACTGTATTAAAACCATTGCTTTAGCGAGCCACAATATGACCTTTCCTTGAAATACCTTTAGTTTTTATGGAATTGGAATTGGTAAAGGAAAATAAAAGAGGTGGTGATATACAAAATATAACAGAAAGTATAGAGGCTAAATGGATTATGGACTTAAGAGCTGATTGCCCTCTGGGACTGAATGAAATAGTTCTGCTAAAACCCATTTTTAAAAGAGTGATGCCTTTAGGCTTTTTAATTGGCCAAGAAAGGAGGCTTGTCTCAGCTCCTTTGGAGATAGGATGAATGATAGAGAGAATTGATTTGGCAAATAAGGAGGCGTTGGCTGGTGTTTTAGTGGATGATTGGATGTTACCCTTTTAAATGAGAAAAGATGTTTTTTGTAATTAAGGATCTGATGAAGGCTACAGCCGAAAGCGCTTATCTTACTTGAAAAGAAGAATCCATCTGTGCTGTTTTTTTGTGTTTTTATAATACTTGTTTTTGAAGCTATTAAAGGATTTTACCCAATCGTGCTTGTGGTGATATGTCCGACTAACTCATTTACTGCTTACGTTGTTTGTTGGACTACCTTTGGCAACACACAAATTTGTTTCTTTTTACTTTTCTTTTAGGCTGAATGTTGTAGCAACAAAAGCAAAACAGAAGGGCTATTGAGTTTTAATGACAAACACTTGCAGGAAGTGACAGAAACAAATAGCTCTTATATAAAAGACACTTTTGATTTTCTATCAAAACTAGAAGGTTTAGAAGTTAATGAAAATGACATTTTTGTAACACTGAACATCAAATCATTATAGACAGTCATTCCTAATGAGGAAGGTATGGATGCACCGAGAGGAGAACTTATTAGTTCAAAGCTTTTCTCAACAAATACAGTACACCTAATTATGGAAGCAATTAAGTTGCAAATATTCTGAATTTAATAATAAAATGTACTGCCAGACCAATGGGGTGGCCATGGATGCAGCCATGGCACCAAATTATGCAAATATTTTGATGCATGGCTGGGAGAAAGCAAACATCTTTGATAGCATATACATCCAGAACATTTTCATATATAAACGCTTTATTGATGACATGTTTTTGGTTTGGAGGGGGAGTGTTGAAGCACTAAATGACTTCCATAGGCACATCAATAGTGTCAGGTCATTTGTAGAGTACACTATAGAATACAGTGACACTAGTATTAATTTTCTTGATGTGATGGTGCTTAAAGAAAATGGGGGGTGGGAGCTTATCACTAAACTCTATAAGAAAGAGATCCAGAATAATCCTTATTTAGATTATCCAACCATACACCCCAAGAAAACTAAATCCAACATAGTAAAAAGGCAGTTAATGAGAGCCGACAGGCTTATAAAAAAGATTTTTTACAAGAAGGTGCTAGTCTATGCAACAAATTTATATACAGACGATATCCAATGCACATGGTAGAAGAGAAATGTTCAGAAGTATACAGCTATAGAAAACAAGGTAGTAATGAGAAAGATTGTGTAAAAAAAGTGAATTATAACTTGTCAATGCAAGTAGTCAATAGTGCTGATGCATGGGAAACATAATAAAAAGAAATTGGAAAATTATAAACAGCAATTCTGAACTAACAATCCACAAATGCAGAAACCAAGGCCCTAGGCTGTAGAAGGATCAAACCACTCTTTAATTCGCTTCAGTAAAATGTTGTTAAAATCCAAATGTGCAAATGTACTGACAAAATGTATAAAAACAATATTTCCACAAGCGCTTTCATCTCTGACCCCCTTTTTAAAGTTTACACATTGCGTCAACCAAAATGAGATAGCATATTTGGATTTTAAATTAACTAAGGATTATTCCTCTAGAAGTTTATGTCTCAAATATTTCAAAAGGAGACATATTCTAAAAGTTTTCTGCATTTCTACAGCTCCCATCCTTACAAACAGAAAAAAAGCAGTGGTGAAGGGTCAATTTGTGAGAGCTGCTCAAATGGTCTCCTGTTTCGATGCATTTTTAATTGAATGTGATTTATTGAAAAATATGTTCCTAAAAAGGGAATATCCTTTTAATTTAGTCAATGACATGATGTTGGAGGTTATCAACAAAAGGGAAAGGGGCCATTTTAAGGCAATTCTGTCCCAAAATTAAGTTGACTTGACTAGTAGTGTATATAGCATGGACCCACTTGAGACGCAGCCTGTTGATGGAAACTTGGGGTCAAATGAAGCTTCTGGGGTACAGAATGAGATGAAACATGCCAAATTTCAGTCTGCTTTTATTACAACTTATAATATGGCCAGCAGACAGATAGCGGACATTATACACAAAAATTGGGTGATTGTAACTTCTTATAATGTCATCTGGAAGTCCGTTGATGTGAAACCAACCATAGTGTACAGGAAAGGGAAATGTTTGAAAAATATTCTAGAATCAAAGGACACTGGTTATAAATTGGGCCATATGTGGTATGTGTAATTATTGTAGTTACAATATGGAGGGTTCCTTTTTTGATATAAATGAGTTGACCATAAATTTAAATAGGAGATGTTCATGCAAAACAGAAAAAGTAGTGTATTGTGCCTGTTGTACAACATGTCCTGTTTTCTATATAGGGAAAATGGAAAGAAAATTTAAATGCCGCATTTATGAACATATAAGAGATATCAGATTGAACAAAGATACTAATGCCTTGGCCAAACACTGTAATGAATTTTCTGGACACCCATTTAAGTTTACTATAATTGAGCCCTTACAGCTTGACCCAAGAGGTGGTCCTTGGCCATTTTATGGCAGTTAAGAACAAATGCAACTCAATGGCCAGGAACTAATGACACTTTTTCAATGGCATGTATTCTAAAATTAAAGGCACTTGAAAGATGAATAAGTTTTTGAGAAGGAAATACTACATGTAAATATTTTTATTAAGAATGTCTTGTGGCATCTGTGTTTACTCAATTTTAAAATCACCTGTTATATATCACACACACACACATATATATATATATATATATATATATATATATATATATATACATATACATATTTTATTTTGAATATATTTGGGGCATACAATTCTATTTAAAAAGAAGCGGGTTAGTTTATGACTACTATATTAAATGCATATGGTTGCCCTTTAAGTAAAGGTTCTTTTAGTATTTTATATATATATATATATATATATATATATATATATATATATATATATATATATATATATAGGTTACGTTCAAAAGTTCGAAGCTGAAAACTTTGAATTTCATATGATCGAAGATCATATGTTCGAAGCTTCAAAATGTTGAAATCCTGAATGGAAATCGGCATACAGCATGGACCTGAGATTTCCCTTGTCCTAGCTGTAGTGCGATCTCGGAGTTGTTATATTTAAGTTGTGGGGTGTGTGTGGGGGGTGCAGGGGGGCTTGCCCCCTGCATACTTATGTTTTAATGTGTTGGGTGGTGTTTTTGGGGGGATTCACAATTTTGAGATTCCAAGATCTCGAGATTCTGAACTCTATATTCTGAAATTCGAGATTTTGGGATTTCGAAATTTCGTAGTGAACCTATATATATATATATATATATATATATATATATATATATATATATATATATGTATATATACACACACATATACATATATATATATATATATATATATATATATATATATATATATATATTTTTTTTTTTATATATATTTGGGGCATACAATTCTATTTAAAAAGAAGTGGGTTAGTTTATGGCTACTACATTAAATGCTTATGGTTGCCCTTTAACCAACGGTTCTTTTATTACTAAAAGGGAAGTTAGTGTTACTTTAACATGGTTATACACTATGTTTACTATTGGATGATAATGGTGGGCAGGGGATATTTAAACTGTGTATGTTGTGCCTGTTTTTTTACCTTGATAAAGTCTCTGAATGGTCAAAGACGAAAGCACTGGTGGAAATATTGTTTTTTATACATTTTCTCGGTACATTTGCAAATTTGGATTTTAACAATGTTTTATTGAAGTGAATTAAAGAGCTGTTTGAACCTTCTAAAGACTTGGGCATTGATTTATGCATTTTTAGATTGGTTGTCCATTGGTTCTTTTAGTTTGTAGCAATTCTGAACTAGTTAAGCTGTAGGTGAAACTCCCATGTTTCTATAGAAATGAGGGAAAGTTTTAAAAATTATTTCCAGGGAAATCTGGCTGAAACTGACATAAAGAACATGAGAAGAGGTATGTTTAAATGCCAGAAATGCAACTTTTGCAACTATTTGTATATTGATGTTGAGGAAATAACTGTCACTAAAGAAACTAGAATGATGTAATAAGCTCGCTGCTACCAATATACAGTCTAAGAGCAAAAAACCAAAATGGCTGAGTTAAGTCCAATGCTTTAATAAAACAATAAACAACACAAAGCTTTCGGATAAAATCTACATAAGAAAATATCACTTTAAGCACAACTGTTTACATTTCAACACAGATTTTAAAGACAGCGTAGTATTTATGCCAGGTATATGATCATCTTGTAATCTAATAATCCAAGTATATTCCTTCAGTGAAGTGTTGAAACGTAAACAATTGTTTTTAAAATTATATTTTCTTATGTAGAGGCAAGCTCCATGTCTTTTTAATTGATTATGTTCTTTGGTTGGCTGTTTATCATATGACTATTACTTTTAGTTTAAATTTACTATAGTATGGTGTAGTTTTTATCACACTGAAGAAGGATTTTGTCCGAAAGCTTTGTGTTGCTTATTGTTTTAATAAAGCATTGGACGTAACTCAGCCATTTTGTTTTTTGTTTTTGAAATAACTATCAATAACATTATTCTCAGAATTAGAGACGAGTATACTTGCAAATCTAAGTTTGTTGTTTATCTAGCTGTGTGTATGCCCTGCATCTCATTTTAAATAGGACAAACAACAAGAGCGCTATATAAGGAATCTATGAACATGAATATGCTATCCAAGCTGGGAAAGACAAAAATGCTTTAAGTGCACACTAGAATTCAAACAAAAGTAAAGTGGATTTTACATTTACTGTGTTAGACCATGTTGCTAGATATGATAGTATATTTGATGCTAAAGAAGAATTGGGGTGGAAAGAATATCAATGGCATGTGAGGCTGAATGCTTGTTATACACCTGGGTTAAATAATACAGAAGATTTTCTAGCCTATTTGAAAAACAAATGGTTAAAGCATTGAGGAAGTAGTTAATTCAGTCATGTGATTATGTGTTATTTAAAGAGTTTGCAGTGTTGATTGCTTTTAGTCTGAAAAAGTCTCAAGCAAGAGATGAAACCGCTTACTGGATACTTAGATATTTTTATGGTTTAAAACAGTTTTGCTAAAAGTTTCCTTGGTTTTCCTTCCTATCAGCTGTTTTGTTTTATCATACCCAAATTTGGACAACATCATGGTGACATTACTCAATGCTAGGAGTCTAAACAGGAGTATGCCAGAAAGTTAGGCCCTCCTGCAACTTGAACATTTTCTTATCTGTCTAGTTAATGAGATGTGATTTTATTGCATTGACTGCACTCCCTCTATACTGGGGTTTATGAACTTTAATCAGACTTTGACTTAGGAATGGGGTCCGTTCCATCATGGTATTAGAAACCCAAAAGACTTGGAGAAATTAAACCATTTCTAGCATCTATCATGCTTTTAGGCCATAAGGTCTCTGGAGGGGACAATCTGTATTTGTCAAACACTATCACTACACTTCAAATTGCCCCAGTCATAATTTTGAGCAACTGGAGATCCAAATCATACTTGGCAAATCTAACTATCACTTAATTTATAGCTACAAAGCCTCGTCCATGTTCTGCCAAAGATCATGGAAATTACCTTAATACCATTGAAGGGTTAAATATCAAACCAAATGCCTTCTTGTTAGGAAACATCAATTACCCAAACATTAACTGGCACACTCATACATCTAAAAGTGGATATACTCAGTGTTTCCTAGACTGTGTTAATGTCAGTGCACTTTAGTAATTTGAAAAACTAGCCACAAAAGGCTCTGATATTCTTTACCTGGTCCTTCTCATTTTAGCTCCTATCTGTACCTCACAATGCATCTCCTCATCCCTGGTTATATCTGACCACAAATCAGTAACCTTATATGTCAGAATTAGGGGAACCACGCCACCACCAAAATGAAACCATTGTTTGGGACTTTTCCATGGCAAACTTACTTCAGCTTGTAGAAGATCAATGCAAAATTCACAAAAATCCACAGCAATTGGACCCAGGTGATAGGGCAGCTAAATTCATCTGAACTTTTATCAGCATCTCAACAGCTGTATAGGGAAGTCTGTACCCATCCACCCAAAATAATATGGTAAATTCAGGAATAAACTTCTCTGGTGGAACTCCCATATTAATAAATGGTAGAAACAAAAGAAGGGGAAATAATGAGAAGCTGTAAGAAACCCCCATCTCCCTTCTTCAAGACCACGGCGAAACATTCCAGCAAGAAACTTACGAGCACTATTAGAAAATGTAACGCAGATATGAAGTTAAGGTCAGCACAGGTAACGCAGGAAACTACAAGTCTTTCTTCAGTTTTATCAGGAAATAGAGGAATAATGTTCGGCAATGCACTGAGCTTACCCAAAATTATTTCACACATTCCATCCTCAAGGATATAATATATTAGCAGACAAATTTAGTGCTAACTTTACCCCCACCTGCTTGCATTGTTGTGTTCCCTATCCCTGAAAATTTAGTTTTAACTGAAGTCACCTTGGAACAAGCCTTAGAATCTTTCTGAAAAACTAAACCTAGTACATCTATGGGACCAGATAACATACCAACCTGCATTCTCATCAATTGCAAGCATGCACTATCCAAGCCTCTCTGTAAACTGTTCAATCTCAGCTTATCCACAGGGTATGTCTATAATGCCCAGAGAACAGGTATATGACTCCTCTACACAAGGGTGATCCTTCTACAGAATCAAGTAATTATAAGTCTATCAACCTCACCAGCCTTATATGAAAAGTCATGGAATATATCATAACAGAACTCGTTTAGGCAGACTTGAGCAACTTACCTCATGTAAACCCTACTGAGCTGAGTTTTGTGAAGGGCAGGTACTGTATCCTGAACCTAGTGAACTACTTTGAAAAGGTTACAGAATCTATGAACAGTTTTCACGGTGTACACCTGCTTATCTTGACCTGGCCAAGGCTTTTGACACTATCCCCCATGCTGGTATTATTGAAAATGTACACATACATAATGTAAATCCCTACACTGTCTGTCTGTTTGTACACTGGCTGTCCAACAGATTCCAAGTAGTGCAAGTTGATAGTTCCCACTCTAAACATAAAATTGTCACTAGTGGAATACTGTAGGGATTGGTGCTAGGTCCTCTCCTGTTTGGCATTTTTTATGCAAATAACTAAGCCAATATCCCTGAAGTGTGGTTGATCAACTTTGCTGATGGCTACAAGTCGGGCACTGTTATCCAGTCATCCATACTTCTCAATCTCTTAGAACCATAAATAAAAGTGGGGCAATGGCCCAAAAATAGGATCAGTTTTTAAATATTGCTCTTACAAACTTAGAAAGTTAATAGAATAGCAGGTTTTGCATTAGCATAAATCTTCTGAAGGCTATGAAGTCTGAAACTCAAATGTTTGTCATTATTTTCTAAGTTCAATCTTTAATAATTTGTTGCTGATTTGACAGAAAACCACAATTTTATGAAAAATAGACCAAAAATATGAGGCGAAAATTTGGACATTCTGCGAAAATCTGTACAGTTGAGTAGTATGTGCTCATCCAATTATTCTAAACTGCTTCAAAAAGGGCTTGAATTTGCATATACCTGGTGCACTAAAAATGATCTCAAGCTAAATGCAAAAAACTGCAGTATGACAAAAATTGTTAAAGAAGCTGTTCCCACCTCATAAGTTATAAGTGGTACTCCTCTCCAAACAAATACTGTCATATGAGACCTGGGTATGTTTGTGGATAGCTCTCTCATTCAATCATCATGCTTCCACTATAGTCAGGAAATCCTCCTATCTGGCCCAGTTAAATTCCAAGGGAATATCTTTGAGATCCAAAGAAGTCATCTTAACACAATGGTCTTCTCTTATCAGACCCATCATTAAATTCAGTGCCCCATTTGTTATCTACAAATCCAAGCACATCATTCAGCTGAAAAGGCTTCAGTAATTATAAACCAAAAAATAAAGTACTGAAATCCTTCAAATATTGCAGCAGATTAGTACAACTCTAATTATACTCAGTCGCTTGCCAGGTGCTCCAAGGTGACCTGTGCATCACCTTTTGATCCAGGAGGGACCTAATCCTACTTAACCTCTTATTTCTACTCAAAACCAGTGGCTCTACAAACTCTGTACTGGAGACCTCAATTTACCACACAAAATAAACACAATCCACTGAATGGAGTGATTCCTAACTCAATGTATTCCCAGCCAGTTGGAATAAATTACAGGTCAAGAAAGTCCTACTTTACCTGCCGTTAAGGCTAGTCTTGATGACTGAGTGGGTAAACATAGATTTACACAAGAGTCACCAAAAATCCCAGCAGAAACACAGCAGCAGTGTAGAAGCAGTATAAATGCTTTCCTTTCAGTATATCATAAAATGCCAATACCAAATAATACCTGAAGTGAAACAATATTAGCAGTACTCCTAGCTGTAAATATCACAGACCAGTAATCAAAGAATAAAAGCATAGTTTATTATAAAACAACAGGGTTAGCGCTTTCACTGTAAAGCTTCATTAGATCACAATTACAAACTCTGAACTAACATTTAAATACTAACTACCTAGTAAAATTGCACCTTTTTCACCAATGAGCTTCAAAAATGTCACAAGTTACTAAGCTACTGTATACACAGCAAAAACCTTCAGTTGCAAATAGATAAATAAAAGTCTTATGAAAACAAAACAAAAAAGACATGTAAAAATCACCTTTTCATCCTCCTTTTCAGGCATATCACAGATTGCTAAGCTACTGCATACACTGCAAGAAACTTCAGTTGTAGATAAATATAACACTTATGAAATCAAAACAAAAGAAAAAAAAGACATTTAAAAATCACCTTTTCAGCCTTCTCCTTTTCAAAACAGGTTTCATAGATACATATTCATTGAATCCATGTCCCAAGTGTGATCTTAACTTAAAAATCCATCTTAGTTCAACAGATTCTGTATCATTAACCTTGTCCCCTTGTCTGGGACTTTCTTTTATAGTTTCCATAACTATAAATGTAAAACTATGTGACTCTCCATGTTCTAACAAATGTTTAGCAATGACACTATGTCTGAGACCTTTCCGTAGACAACAAAGATGGTCCTTTATGCACTCCCTTAGTCATCTATTTGTTTTGCCAACATAAGTTTTTTACAGCACATGCAGCTAGCTAGATATTTCAAATTCTTGATTTCACAGTTAGCTGCAGCTGTAAAGGTATAAGCTATACCTGTGTCAGTGTGAACAAAAATCCCTGATTCATTTATATAGCAACAAAAAGCACACTTCCCACACTTAATTGTAGCATGCTTATCTGATCTAGAATGAAGATTGTCATTATCTGTAGGGTAGCAAAGTCTTCTTTTAAGAGATAAGAGATATTTTATTTTTATACAAAAACCTCTGAGATTCCCCTACCATCACACTGATCTCTCTGTCAGTGTGTAATATATGCCAATATCTCATAAAAATTTGTTTTACTTGTTCAACAACCATGCTATAAGCTAAGGGAATTGTAATACTCTTCCTTTCATAACTACCAACTGAGATTTTCCTATGGGGAGATGAAAAATATGGCTTAGCACTTGTAGTTCTTTTACTTTTGGCTAATATTATTGCCTCATTGACATCTTACTTCTTGCAGCCCCTCCCCCCAAAAATCAACTTTCATTTCATGTATTTCAGCATCAAATTCTCGGTCCCTGGCATAAAGTCTAAATATCCTCATAGCCTGTCCTCTACTATATTTCTAAAAACATGGGGAGGGTGCATACTTGCACGATGTAAATACGAGACTCTATAACTTCCCTTCCTATATAGTTTAGTATTAAACTGCCCATCTGAATTACACACTACTGCTATATCCAAAAATTCAATTTTTTCTCTAGAAAAGTTTGAACTAACCTTAAGAAATGCATTACTATTTTATAATTAATCGAAAAAAGGTCTCTAATTGTTCATAATCTCCTGCCTAAAGAATAAAAATATCATCCACAAAATGACAAAACAATCTTATATATTGTTTGTACTGTCCATTACCCATGCCATAAGTGCTTCCCAATTGGCCCATCACTATTTTGGCGTAGCTATCGGCACAAGAAGTGCCCATAGCTATGCCAGCAGTCTGTAGGTAGCATACCCCATCAAAGGTGATACTTTTATTCTTTTTCTATGAATATAGGCATATGTGTTTTCTCCTATTATCTTCCTCGACAAAAGACAATGCATGGCAGTGACTTTATTCTTTCCATTTGGAATTTTTATCTTTCAGCTCAGTAATTTCTCTGCATTTAGGTTCATAGGTTGTTACTAGGCTATCGGCCCTAGGGCCTATACAAGCCTAGCCATAATTTCCTGGCTATTTCTTCCTACATTTACTTCCCTGATCCATGGGGTGAATTTCCTAGCTCCCATCCAGTTGTCAAGGTTCCTTTTGAAAAGGGCCAAAGAGGCACTCTGCTTGACATGTATGGGCAGTCTATTCCAGAGTATGGGGAGTCTCTGGGTCAGGAACCTATCCCTCCAGCAAATTTTCTTCATTGTGATGACAAGGTTTATATCCCTGGAGCATGTGGCTCTGAGGGATTGGGATTTCTTTAAGTGTAACATGTCTAACAGCTCTGGGTTTGACATGGCCTTGTATGTTAAGCAGAGATCGCCTCTGAGTAGACAATATGCAATAGAGTATAGCTGGAGTTTTTTAGACGGTCAGCATAGGGCATCTGCTTTAGGTCTGTGATTCTTTTAGTGAGGTATTTCTGCGGCCTTTCCAGTTGTTGCAGATGTCTTGAGAGGTACATACCAAATGGGGTGTTGTATTCTATAATGGGTCTAATGAGGGATGAGTACAGTGGGACAATGACCTCCTTTTTTCTTGATGAAAAGCCCTTAGTGATAAGGTGTGCCACACAGAAGGATTTCCTGACTGTTGTGGCAATGTGGTTATCGAAGATGAGACCACTGTCCACCTGTGTTCCTAAGTCTCTTATCACACTTTCGGTGTTTAGTGCACTCCCACCTATGTGGTAATTCACAGGTACATGTTTTTTCCCAAAGGGGATAACTATACATTTCTTGGCATTGAGCTTGAGCCCATGGCTCCGACACCAAACATCTGTTTCTTTAAAGCCCTTTTGAAGAATATCCACATCATTTGAGGATTCAATAATGGCTCCCAGTTTGCAGTCATATGCGAACTTTGTTAGCCAAAGTCCCTCAGTGTTGGCCTGAACTTCAGAGAAGTAAATGCCAAACAAGAATGGTCCCAGGACTGAACCCTAAAGTACTCCACTTCTCACTTGTCTGGAGCTGGATTTGGAGTTGGCTACTTTTACAGTGTGGGTTCTATCAGTAATCCAACTGGTAACCCATCGAGTGATGTAGGGATTAATGCCCAGCTTAGTAAGTTTATCTATGATTCCAGAGTGGGGGATGGTGTCAAAGGCCTTGGCGAGGTCCAGATATGCTGTCTGGACTGTCTTACCCTCACCCACAGCTCTGGAGACTGATTCAAAGAAGTAAATCAGGTTCAGGAGACAAGATTGGCCCTTCATGAACCCAAAGTGGGTGGGGCCCAGTGTTTGAAGGTTGCTAATGTCCTTGTTTATAAGTTCCATAATAATACATTCCATGGCCTTGCAGATCAGGCTCATAAGACTGATGGGGCAGTAGTTACCAAGATCCAAGTTGGATCCCCCCTTGTGGAATGGGATAAGTGTAGCTGTGCGCCACTCAGTGGGTGCAAATCCAGAGGTAAGGCTATGATTAAACATGACACTTAGGTGAGGTGCCAGTTCATTTTGTAGTTCATATAGTATACAGCCTGGATGTTGTCTGGTCCCATGGATGCTGTATTCGTAGCTTTGGAAAGTGCGTTTTTTACCTGTGTGGCCATTATTACCGGAATTTGGCAATCTTTGGGTATTGAGATAGGCCCTTTAGGGTGTGTGTGGGGGGGTGAAGTTGGCACTGAATCGATCTGCCAAGATATTGGCAATATCCTTGGGATTAGTATATTTAATGCCATTCTATTGTAGCTCAGAGTAGATCTGAGCATTGCCATTTAGATTCTTGACATAGCTATAGAATGCCTTGTGGTTGTCTTTGGAATCTTTGGCAATTTTGTTTTCATAACTAGCTTTGGAGGATTTTATGAGTGAGTCCAGCTTCTTACTGAGGTTGGTAAGGGAGTTTTTTTGCATCCTGGGATTTTCCTCTTTACTGCAACAGTCTCTTCCTTTTGTTGTAAAGTTTGTTTATGGCAGGGGACCACCAGATTCTTTTTTTTGGAGGAGAGCATCCTTATTATATTAAGAGCCCAAGCTGCTGTCCGCCCCTGATCCCAGTGTCTTTAACTGCCTACCTAGCTCTCTAATCTCAATAACCTGCCTTTGAAAACTGACTCCTCTTGCCTGAAGACTAAGGACCCTCTACTACCAGCTGCTTCATCCCAGTGTCTCCTACCCTTGTTCCCTATTAGTAATAAAGGAAGCAAGAAAGTATATTATCTTCCTAAATTTTCTGAAAAGTATAGAGCTGTACCAATAACTTGTAGGTGGTTTAAAGGTCGCTTCTTAGCCAGGACAGCCAGCAGCCATACCTTTTAGCCTGTATATTATTCCTCATTATTATTTGAATAAATTCCATAAATAGCCTCTCCCACCTTCCCTTGACCAGACTTCCCCCTTATAATTTTCCTCTGTAATTACTGACTTTGACCACTAGGTAGCACCCTTACCCAGCTCTACCGATCCCACTACCCTAAAGCATAACCTCAGAAAATTCCTTGTCCACTTCTTTGCTTCTCTTCAGTTCACTTTATTTTTATTTATACTTTTAGCACCTTCCTATCCTCCCACCATACCTCCCACCACTCTGCCTACCTCGCTTTGCACCTACATTACTTACCTTCCTTCAAGCACTTTTTCTCTGATTGTTCTTCATATGCTTCTTCCTTCTCTTGTCTCTACCTCTGTCTCTTGGTATTCCTGCCCCCTATCCCTCTAGCCTCTGTGGTCTAATTTTCCTTTCTGATATCCCTTTACTGTCTACTAATTTTGCTTACTTACATTCCTCTACCATCCAGTACTGTCTCTCCTTCTCCTTAAGGTATACAGTTTCAATCTACCTTGAAATAACCCTTCCCCCTTTAGTCTAAATCTGTCTCTCCTTCTGCAGGTATTCAGTTTTGATCTAACATGCAATAACCCTTCCCCTTTGTAGCTGCTTTAGCCCCCTCCTGTCTCTACCTGCTTCCAGGACCATATCCCCCTCCACCTCACATCCTCTCTTATCCCTTAAAAGCCTTCAGTCCCTTGCAGCGCTTTCCTTATTATATTAAGAGCCCAAGCTGCTGTCCGTCCCTGGCCCCCAGTGTCTTTAACTGCCATAAGTACAACTGCATATATTGTACCTTTCTTGTTTAGTACTGCCTTTGTAATTGCTTGGAAGTTAGACTCTTTCTTTTTTTAACTGTTGCTTGGAATTTCTGACTTAGTGTTTTCACATAATTGCCTTTATGCTACATGGTTTTTAAAATGAGATATATCTAGTCGATTGCATGCTTCCTCAAATACCCACGTGGAGACGCTACTTGTTGTACACCTCTAGCCGCTAGATGCTAGCATCTCATTAGGTCTCCTTTGTGGGAATGTCATTTTAATTTGTTTGTTATTGCCTGTGCATTGCTTAGATACTATCCTTAAGTTAGTTCCTACTACCTCAGAGCCCAACTATAGGTTCACATATAGTGACGCTATCTAGTCCGCTCTATAAGCTGACCATATTTTTACGTTTTCACAAAGTTTCCCGCTCAGGTAAAGTCGACCAATGTTAGCTGAGCAACATGACTACTTTTCATGATAATTAACAATAATATCATACACTTGATTATCGTAAAGTAACGCCTATACAGGCCATGCATATCTTTTTATAAAGGGAAATTCCTATCCCTACATTGTGTATAGTATCACTGTGTATCACTGTACTAAAGGTAAATCTATGCCTACATTGTGTATAGTATGCAGACTATTGTGCTACTGTTTCAACTTGTCTTTGATTATCTCGCAGATAGACAACTGGCCACTACCATAGAATTTCTGGGATTTGAGAACAGCTTTGTGCGTCAACCTCTCTCACTCAAGATAGCCATTTTGCACTGCCATAGCTGCTGATTAGTCTTCGTTTCCCTAGTGGAACTAACATTGGCCAGTGTCTTACCCCTTCTGTGATTGGTCCTTTTGTGCTGCCATAGCTGCTGATTAGTCTACGTTTCCCCAGTGGAACTAACATTTGCCAGTGTCTTACCTCCTCTGTGACTGGTGCAGAAACATAGTGCATCATGCTCACTCGCCCAATGTCTCCCTTGTGGAGCTAACATTGACCAGTGCCCTATCTCTGCTGTGATTTATGCTGAAGCATAGTGCTTCATTCCTCTCTTGCTCATTGCAACCCTCACCCGATAGCACAGCCTCAAATGTTACTACATTTCCCTCGTGGAAGCGACATTGGCCACTGCCTTAACCTTTTCTGTTCCTCGCAATTAGCGCCGATATAACAATTTCAGTAGTAGAACATTATACTCTATAATTGAAAAGGCTACCGATACAGCGTTTTATTAGGAAGACTACCGCCATAAACCATACAAAGTTTAAACTTATTTACTGACAGTAGTTAAGGGATCATATAGTACATCTGTATACCCAAGTCTCTTTATGCATGATAGACTTAATATATGTTGTCTGTTGTCTTGATTGACTAACTGTATTGTTACTGATGGAACCTATCTGCCTAAAGAGCCCTTTGTAGTATGCTTTTTTTTTAAATTACTGCATTACTCTTACTGATAGTTTTTCATTTTTACTGTACCAATGATGTCTGTAGCTTTTTTACCTTCCCACCTGCTAAGATTTGTAAAGATTATTAACCTATATTGTGGTTTGCAGTCAATGTGTTGTTAGGAAATGTGCATTTATCTGCTTGGTATATGTTGCTTACTATTGCCGTACTAAAGTCATTTTTTTCTCCTTTGTACCTATTTTTTTCCTTTGCTTTCCATACCTTCCACCACTCTGCCTACATCTCTTTGTATCTACAACATTACTTACCTTCCTTCAAAGCACTTTTTCTAGGGTTATTCTTCATAGGCTTCTTCCTTCTCTTGCCTCTACCTCTGTCTCTTGGTATTCCTGCACCCTATCCCTCTAGCCTCTGTGGTCTAATTTCCCTTTCTGATGCATTCACCATCAGATTCTAAACCATTTACTTCAATTTAACATAATAGCTGAAAGCCAACATGGCTTTAGGCCATTCCACAGTACTACTACTGCTCTCTTATCTTTTACTGATACTATTAACAGAAACCGCAATAACAATGTTCTCTCTTCCACTCTATTTATTGATCTCTCAAAAGCATTTGATATGGTGAACAACTCTTTACTTATAAATATTCTGAAATCACTCTCTTGATACTCTGGCTGTACAATGGTTTAGTTCCTACCTCAGCAATAGGCAACAGGCTGTGCTCTGGGAGAATAAACTATCATCCCACCTGCCAGTCTCACTAGGTGTCCCTCAGGGCTCCATTCTAGGCCCTCTATTATTCTCTATAGTTATCAATGATCTCTACTTAGCTATTTCTCAAGCAACCTGTATACAATATGCAAATGATTCAACTTTAATCTGCACAGCTAAATCTTCATCTGAACTACAATCCCAATTCAGAAGATGTTTAACATAGTAGAGACTTGGTTCTTAAAACATTGCCTCCTCTTAAATCCCCCCCAAAAAAGCTCCTTCTCTTTACTCCTACCCATAAATCCATGCCGTTAGATTTCTCTGTTATTTCTAACAATGGTACCCTCATATCCCCTGACTCTACCACCAAACTACTAGGAATTACAATAGACAATAACCTTAACTTTGATATCCATATTAATAACACTATAAAAACAGTCAACAGAAAAATGGGCTCCCTACACAGGATCAAATACTTTCTCACTCCAATAGCCAGAACTACTTTTGCCCACTCCCATCTAATCTCAACACTTCTCTATGCTTCACCAATATACACCAACCTATCAAATCATAATCTTCTCAAACTAACTACCTCTTATAATAACATTGCCAGATTTGCAACTGGTAATCCCTTTAGAACTCATCACTGTCTGAATCTAAAACAGCTAGGAAGGTTTGAACTGTAAAATCAGCTTCAATTTAACCAACTTACCATTGCCCATAAGATCCTCAACCAGCCTAACAACACTCCAGTACTCTCAAACCTCATAACTCCTTATGAAATCTTAATACCTTACGCTCAGCTAATAAACTTCTACTTAGCATTAGTAAGTCTAACAACATGGCAGGTAACTCTCTTTTCTTAAACACAACTGGGAAAAACTGGAACCTTCTACCTAGTGAACTTACTTCACTTCCTTCCTTACCTCACTTCAAACAAAAACTCAAAATATACCTTAAAACACACTGGTTATGCCCTTGCACCACCCCTGACTAACCTACTACCTCTTACTAATTTTTCTCCTAACTCCACTCTGACTTTTGATTCAATGTTCTTTACTGCAAGCATTGCAGGAATTGTAAACCTGCATACAGTTATGATCTGCCTCACGTGGATATCTTGTTCTATATGTTGTAAATATTCTTATGCAACCATTCTCAGGAATTGTAAACCTGGAAAAGTTCAATCTACCTCATGTGAATATCTTGTGCTGTATTTTTGTAAATATTTTTCTGCAATGTACTGTAAAATGTTTTGAAACATCTGCTATGTTAACTTGATAGTAACCTTATATATACTGTTTTAAATTGTAACCTTATACATTTGGTATAATGTATCTGTCTTGGAGCTTTTCTTCCCGGGCCTCTACTGAAAATGGACATATATCCAGTTGGACTAGCCCGGTCAACAAATGTAAAATAAATAAAATAAAATAAATAAAAATCTTGGTTCTATTTGGGATGGCACGATTCATGCACGAATGGATGTGCTCATACAGTGCGTCTGCATGGGTGTTATGAAGTTTGTCGCTTCTGACTTGAGTAGCATGAAGTTGGCTTTGAAGAAGTTTTTTATGGAGGTTTCCTTACTTGGGGGTGGGGGAGGGATGTGGATGTCAAGGGTGATTAGCTTATGGTCAGACCAGACCAACGAGGGGGTGACCATAGGTGTGGAGTATCAATTTTCCATGTTGGTAATGACCAGGTCTAGGATATTGGAGCCCCTGGTGGGACTATGGATTAGTTGATCCAGGGCATTGGAATTTATGAATTCCAGGAACTGTTGGGCAAAGGTCTTGGTACACGAGTAGTTTTCCCAGTTAATGGCAGGGTAGTTGAAATCACCCAGTATTAGGGTTTTTGATTGTATCTTAATATTTTCCAGTATGTTTAGAAAGGTGTAGTGAGAATCTTGGGGCATGGTGGGGGATCTGTAACAAGCTACAATTTGGATTGCAGTCTTATCTAGTGTTAGTTGCACCTGGAGAATTTCAGACGCATTGTGTTGGGCAACTAGCCTGGATGTGTGAATATCCTTGTTGAATATGGACACTCCTCCACCTTTAGCATTTTGGTCCTGGTTTGGTGGCTGAAAAGTGTGGTAAGAGTTGTAGCCTGGTATTGCAGGAATGCTCTCTGGAGCCTTGAGCCAGGTCTCAGTTACTGCACAGATATCGATGTTCTCCATTTTTAGGAGTGCCTCGAGAGAGTGTATTTTGAGGTTTATATTTCTAGCATTGAGTAGTATTACCTTCAGATTTTGCATGCTTGTACCTGTTACGGTGGTGGTTTTGTCCTTTGAACTTTGCCTAAAAAAGGCACTATAGGAGTGGCAAGAGCCTTAGCCAGTAACCTGAAATCCAGGGGCAACAGGTGCAGACCATCTCTGGCAAAGCATCATGGTCTGTCGATCATGTTGTCCCAAGCATACAGATACTGGATCCCCTTTGAATGACACCAGAAGTTTGCCAATTGTTGAAGTCAATTAGTGTGTCCTTATACTGTGGTATCATTCTGGGCGAAGGAAGGATGTTACTCAGGGCTAGGGTCATACTTGCCTGGGCCACATGATCCAAAAGCCCTTCCATGTTTCTTTTCATGTAGTCCAGGGAGGTACGTCTCAAGTCATTCACTCCAACATGGACAATGATAGAGTCATATTTGTACTTGTTGTGGAGTGACTTGAGTGCATGTGTTATGTGGTGGATCCTTGCACCCGACAGGCAGCTGACTATAATTTTCTCCTTGTTCAGTCTGGTGAGTGGGACATCAGTGTGCCTGACTAGAGAATCACCCATGACTAAAGTGTTGGATACGTTGTCTTGCCTTAGGGGCTGTTGTTGGGTTGCACACTGGTGTTGTGAGCAAAGTGACACTTTGGTTGTGATTGGTGATTGTTTGTGTTTCAGCTTCGGAGGTCCTTGTTGCTTGGGAAGGTTACTGTTAAGGGCCTCTGCATATGAGGGTTTAGTGTTGCTATGTGAGGGTGGCGTTGGTGTGGGTTTAGAAGGGTTATCTGTTGCTTGAGGTGTAGTGTGGGTGTTAACCTTCTCATCTTGACTGTCTAGCACAATCTTGGGTGGAGAGAGCTTTGCTTCCAGTTTGGCTTTATAAGTGCATCTCTCACAGTTTGTAGTGTTGGGTGGTAGGAGGAGAGGGTTGTCTGTGTACATGAGGCAATTGCTGTATTGCCCCAGTATGCCCAGATTCACCAGGTGGACAAGAGAAATCACCAGAAGCTGACCCTTGGACATGCCTAGTTTGGTACTTTTTTTTGTAAAGTACAAGAGCTGTTTTCCCTTATCTTAGCAAGGTACTTTGCAATTATAGGCTGTTTAGTACCTACAATTAATTTCTCCTTATTAACAAGGATAGTTGAGTGCTTGTATCAGTTTAAGGCTTCCTAGTGCTTTCCAGCAGGTTTTAGAACAAGTGCTAGCCACAGGGATGCTTAAAGGTAAGATGAAAAAAATTATTTATCCTAAACACTGCAGTGTGCACTAGAGGAGTTAGATGTGAAAATAGGTAACTTATGTTTTACCTGTCTAAAAAGTTAAGTTTTAGTGGAGAGTCGCTATTTTTAAAACAGCAAGATAGGTTGAAAGGGGGTGGTCATTTTTGTATTCTGGTACTATGCAATACAGCAGGATGGTCAATACATTTAAATAGTTGCAGGGGAGTGATTTTACAAAATGATAATTTTGTGCTTACTCACACAAGCCAGTAAAAGCAGAGAGGAAATGAGATATATGGTCAAATTAACATAAGGGGCAGGCAACTAGAAAGACAGTGGTGTTTAAGAACACAACAGTAAATAGGTGTGAGGGTGGGGAAAACATTTTTGCCTGACTCACAAGAGACAGAGCTGTGGTCTGTTTTCAAGTTTTAATATGCAGTAGTTAAAAGTAGAATACAAGTAAAACACAAGGTAAAGAAAACAAATCACAGTAGTCAAAACAGAAAAAGGCAATAAAGTAATACAAAATACAAATTAAAAACAAACTAACCTTTCCCTCACAGCAACGTGTAGCAGAGTCTAGGTGAGCCTTTCTGTACCTAATGCTCTTAATCCTGTCTCTATTTCTCTATTTTGACACCAGAGGGAAACTCGCTACTCTGTTCAGGTTCTCTTTTTCTGTTATTGAGTTTATTGTTACATGTCTCATCTTTCCTATCTCCTCATGTACTTCTCAGGGTACTTCAATGGTTGGAATCTTCTGAAAGATTGTATACCATGTAGAATGCAACTGAAGTGTAGTTGATTGATCTGGTGCCCTGTGCCCATCACACCAAGTAGTGCCCCATCCCCTCCGCTCTTCTAGTGAACAGCAAAAATAAAGGACTTCTGTAAAAAAATGCAGGATGCTTCCTGCAGGCAGTAGACATTCTGCGGCTTCTGCATCACCCCCACCCACCAAAGGTCTTCAGATCAAGAGCAAAAAAAGTCCATTCCTTCTACTGGCACATGACCAGGTGGCCAGATACATGCCATGTGCCAATCCCTCAAGCCCCAGCCATTCAGGTCCTGTTTCTGTACCCTGTCCCCAACCCTCCTTCTCTGCATTTCATTTGCTACCGTTTATACTCTGCACAGAGCACTGCTGCATTACGGTTTTACTTAAAAAAAAATCTTTTATTTTTTTAAACTGTAGCAAACTGCTTGCTACAAATGTAGCAAACAGTTGCAACAGTTTATACCCTGCACAGAACACTGCAGAACTCAGGATTTACTTTAAAATCTTTTCTTTCATAAACTGTAGCAAACTACATTTGTAGCAAACAGCTGCTACAGTTTATACCCTACATGGAGTGCTACAGTGCTCATGCTTTAGTTTGAAAAGACACTTTTTTTACTTTTAAACTGTAGCAAATTGCTTGCTATGATGTAGCAAGCAGTTGCTACAGTTTAGAGCACACAGAGAGTGCCACAGTGGTCAGGTTTGATTTCAAATACAATACTGGCATTTAAAAGTCAGTATGCATTAAACAGTGATCTGGATCAGTTGATTGCACTCCAGACAGTTGTCCCTTTCACCCTGCCCTAGTTATGCTACAACAATTGAATGTAGATCATATTGATCACTGCAGCAGTAGCCTTAGCTATATGAGTTATATCCTGCCAAGAATGTAACAGCCAGCCAGATTCCAAAGCTTCAGGGCACTTTCCAACCCCATCCCCCCAAACTTTCAGGCAATTCAAGCTAAACTGACTAAAAGACAAGTTTGAAAAAGAAGCATTTCCGAGCTTGGTATGGAAGAATATGGTCCTCTGAGGCTTTTGAGGATTGACTGTCAACTTGTGATTTTCCTTTGCTGGGCAGATATGTTAAGATAAGATAAGTTTCCTTTGGGGAAAAATGTCCATTTTCTTAATTTTGTTGTTTTATTACTTTCCTCTTTAGGAAAGTTATTTTAAACCTGGAATAAGGCACAAACGGAGCTCAGCAAATGGACAACTTCTTTAATGAACACAAGCACAAATAAATCCACAGCAAATGAAATCAGAGCAGCACAGCACAGCAAACGAACTCACAGCAGCACAGTAACTCTGTACAAGTAAATCCACATACGTTATCATCAAAATAACTTCGTCAGATACCTAACCTCTCTTCCTTTGATGAATAAATAAACTAATCTAGTTCAAATGAACCAATGGATAAACAGATTCAATTAAACATGTAAAATGCATTGAAACACATGGACCTTAAAGTTAAATAAATCTGAATGTTAAAACAGAAGTCCCAATCCTCCCAAAACCAAGGACAGTCCAACAAGTCTGAATAACTATTCAAGAAACTTTGTGAACCACTCCCACCCTGGCCCCTTTTTTTCTTTTAAAAGGTCTGAATCTCTATTTTTCTCTTTAGCAACTGATTTCCAACAAATGGGTTCTGAAAATCTTTCTTCAAATTTACAGATGGCAGTGGATGAGGAATGACCCCCCCCCCTCTTTCAGAAAGGAGGAATTCCCTCCCTCCTTTCTGAAAGCGTGAGGGTCATTCCTCATCCTCCAGATCAGAACATACCTGTAAACATAAACTATTTTGTTCCACCAGTTTTTCATCACATGCTGTCCCAAGGAGTGATAAAACCAGTTTCTCCTTCCCAGGTGAGAAAGTATTTTTATCCAAGGCTTTTCCTAGTGCCAGAGAATGAAAACTCTTAGAGACCAGTTCTGGATCTGGAAATATATAAACTTTTTCCTTCAAAGATACTATCCCTCTTCCATAAAACTCTATTAGAAATTCAGTCACAAGCTTTAATACCACCCTCTTGGAAATATTCCTTAATCGCATCAATACTAAAGGAAAACAAATCCCCAAACCTCTGTACCTCATATAGACCTATATCATTATTAAATAATGACTATAAGATATTTATGACAATATTAAGTAACATAATGAAAATACCACTATCCAAAACAATAAATAGTGATCAAACTGGATTTATATATCATAGACACACACATGACAATATTAAAAGGATATTTTCTTTTATAGATTATATTAATAAAGAAAATAAAGAAACACTCATAATTGGCTTATATATAGAGAAAGCCTTTGATTTCTTAAATTGGGAGTATTTATTCAAAATTCTGGTGTTATATGAATTTCCTTCTTCCTTTGTTCATCTACTAAAGAATATATATACAAATAATTTAGTTAAGGTTAAGCTAGGTCCTTTCACCTCTGAATCTATACATATAACAAAGGGTACTCGACAAGGCTGTCCCATGTCACAGATTCTATTTGCTTTGGCTATTAAAATATTGGCAGATTAAATACGTAACAATACAAAAATCAAAGGAGTAGATGTTTATGAACAAAACAATTCTAAAGTAATGCTCTTTGCTGATGACATATTATTAACATTATCCAATAAAAAAGAGACATTAGAAAAATTAGATATTTTAATTGACACATTTTATAGGACTTCAGGACTACATTTCAATATATCAAAATTTTTATTTTTAAATTAAAAAAAAAGAATTGCAGATGAAGGGGAATCACATTATAGGGAAACAAGAATCTACCTTAAAATATCTAGGAATTGAATTATGCAAGGATAATAATGAATTAGTCTCAAAAAACTACAATAATATCATCAGTACAATTAAAATCTCTGTGGAAAAATGGAACAAAATAATATTAACATTTGAAGATAGACTACAGTTAATAAAATGGTTTTACTACCCAAGATTCTATATATAGCTTTGGCAATACAACTGTTAGCAGAAATGAATATACTCAAATAAATAAACTCACGACTAATAACATTTTTAGGATTTCTCAAAAGAAACAGAATAGCTTTAACACATCATATCAGACCATGGAAACAAGAGGATTAAACTTTCCTGATATAGAAACATATATAAAAGCATCAATATCTAAAACAATCTCGGATAAGTCCAAATTATTCTGCAAACTGGAAAGAATTACTAACTGTAATATCAATAAATTAATTTGATTTACAAAAAGAATTTCAAATAACAGATAAAAACAATTTGCCATGACACATATCATGTATTAGTATACAATATAACATAACTAAGCCCACTAAAACTGGTATGATTAATTATTACATTGACTCATTTACGAAAATTATTAATGCAAATATAGATTTAAAATCTGGTTTGATCTTTTAACACCATTCATAGTTACAAAGCGCTATCCACATAAAATATACAGAGAAATAATTAATTCCTGGGAACAGAAAGAATTTGTTTGTTGGGTTCAATGTATCAAAGAACTAAATGCTCTGGATATGCAAACAATAGAAACAACATACAAAATGTCAGAACAAGATTGGCTAACTATGCAAAACATTCTGATGTATTCACAAGATTTATGCAGAATAATTAGTAATTCTTCATTTAAAGAAATACCTAAACTTATGAAATACCTATATGAAATCATATATAACGATTATGACATGGGAAATAGTATTTTGAAATTTTACAAGCTACTGATAAATTATAAAACAACACCCAAAGCCTCATATTGGAATTATATAACAAAATGACACTCTGCAGTTAAATGAAGAAATTAAATCAAATATTTTATTATCAATAAAACATACATCCTTTATACAATACTGGAAAGCTTTTAATTGGAAATGCTTGCACAGAGCATTCTTAACTCTAGATAGAATTACTAAAATTAATTCTTCCACAAAGGGAATATGTTGGAGGTGTGAGCAAATACGCAATACAGATTTGAATCACATTTTTTTCAACTGTGTTAAAATTAAGCCATTTTGGAATGGTGTTAACCACTTTTTACAAGCTTTATTTAATGAATCGTTTAACTTATCTAAAGCTCTAGTGTTATTAAATGTGTATGAAGGTCCTAATTTGAATGAGTCAAATATGTATCTAGTTTGGACAATACTTGCAATCTCAAGGAAGTGTATAACAAGAATATGGAATACAAACACAATACTGACTTTGGAAGACTTCTACAGCCGACTGAAGACCACAGCATTGTTGGAAATTAAAAGTCTTTTCATTAATTGACACTTTACAATAACTGAACAGATACACTCTGATAACTGGATTGTTATACCTATAAAGTAATTGTATCTATTGAGCTCTGCTATAGTGTCAGTCTGATGTAAATAGTGTACATAGTTATTTAAGATGTTATATGCAAATAGTATGGAATTTATTCAACTGTATTTGAAAAATAAAAAGTTTTGGAGAAAAAAGTCTTTCTTGACTCTTTCACAAAGTATTGCATTCCTAGTATGTCAACTAGACACCACAGTTCTAAGAGTTTTTCTTCCACTGGACAATAGATCTTTATCTAGATCTATTTCTACTTCCGTGGTGGTGCAACTGTAGCGTTGTTGCCTCACAGCAAGAGGTTCTCCCGTTCGATTCTAGGCTGGAGGGCAGGGAGTGCCTTCTGTGTGGAGTCTGCATGTCCTCCCCGTAGTTGGGTGGGCATTCAAAGACATGCGTAAATGGGCGTACCTTCATTGAAGGTTG
Source organism: Protopterus annectens (assembly GCF_019279795.1). NCBI lineage: Eukaryota > Metazoa > Chordata > Ceratodontiformes > Protopteridae > Protopterus > Protopterus annectens. Next base: position 578,013,889 of record NC_056734.1, on the reverse strand, counting down.
AACGTTGAGCTGGCACCTCTGCATTCATGAAAATCAACTGCCAATAATTAGCGGACCGGAGTTCCGCTGTGGCGATCCCTAACCGGGAAAATCCGAAAGACAACAACAATATCTAGATCTATTTCTAAGGTTTTCTATTCAGACTACAGTCACTGTGAGGGAATACTGTAGGATTTTGAGTCTCATTGTATCTATGATTCTCACGATACCACTGGCAATACTCCACTTGAGAAAGATACAGTGGTATCTGAAATCTGATAATGTGTCCTCTCAGGCCTGCTGTATGTATTGTTGTACTGTCTGCATACCTGTCAACTTTACAGATTTTTTACTTTAACCAGATGTTAGGTACTGCATCTAGGCCTGGGGTTTTCCAATTAGAGGCTTTTCTTAACTTTATTTCAGTCTCTCTGGTTGTTACTTTATCCCATTTCATATCCTGTACCTTTAAACTTCATATTTTTTTTACTTCTTCTATCCATTTAACATTTTTGTTATGTTCCACAGGATCTTCATAAATACTTTTCCAAAATGAATGTATTTCTTCTTTTTTGTGGTCTTTCAATTCCTTATACTTTTTTTCCCAATTCTCTGTAAATCTTTTTGGGTTATCAGTAAATTGCTTATTTTGTACTTTTCCTTTATATTTATCTGTGTATCTTCTACGTTTTTCCACCTGTGCTGAGATTTTTAGTTTGTTATTTATGATAATGCATGGTAGATCCTGGTCTGTTCTAACACTGTGCATTGCTTTTATTTTGTCTATCATTCTTAGTATTTTTGTTGATCAATTCCCTCTTCTATATTCATCTAACAGTGACACTTCTTGTCTTAATTGCTTTATAGTTTTCTCTATTTGATACTACCATGATGTTATTCAATTTCTCTCATTTCTTCCCCTCACTACTATGTGTTCTTGTGGTAGAACTTTATCAGTCATTAATTTAGCTGCACAGTAATATATCTTGCTTACTTCTGTTATATCGCACGGAACTCTTTGAACAGTCCTAATTACAGTGTTCATTTGTTTTATCAAACTTTTGACTTTTGGGGTTTTAGTAACCTTCTGCAGTCTATTTCTTTCATTGAGCTTAATATGTCTATCTGTCTTCATTAAATCAAGCAACTCTTCTCTTAGCTCATTTTCTTCTAAACTGAGGGCACATTTTTTTTTATTTTCCATTTCCTGTGGGCATACTATAGAAAGTTCTGTAGCATCTTCCTGTGGCACATTCTCTTCCATTTCATCCTGTACCATCCTTGGCTCTGTTTTAAAAACTCACCTTCATGCTACCTGGTTATGCTCCTGTACATGCACTGGCTAGTACTACCTTTCCTATAATATAGTCTGTAATCACCAGTTTGAGCATTTACTACTCATATGTTAATGTATCTATTGCAGCCGCCCATGTCTTTTACCTAGTAAATTAGATTATACTGTTTGACAATGTATCTGCTGTTTCATTTGTATGTATATTCTCTTTTTAAGTTGTCTTTTGTCTGATTTTTCAAATATTGTATTATCGATATTTGATTCATAATTAACTTGTATAATGTGAAGCAAATTTTATGTTATTTGGGAGCTTTTCTCCCCAGGCCTGCACTGAAAAGGACTTGTGACCACTGGACTTTCCCGGTTATCAAATGTAAAATAAAAAAATAAAATATGGGTCTCACTGGCCTATCACTCCTCAGCAGTGACTGTGCCAGAGTTTCCACAGTTTCCTGTTCCTTCTCTTGCTGTCCAACTTCAAGTGAACATTTATACTGGTTGTACAGTGTAGCAAATGCTATGTACATTTAAAGGCAACACCTGACAATACTGGTGACCTGTGTTCCTCATGTCAAAACTTGGATGATTTGTGTACCATTGTTAGTAGCAAACCTAGACTCACTGATGATGATTGCCTTGTGCAAGTGGCACAGCTTGGAGAACTGACTACTATGTATCCACTAGAGCTGAAAACAATGTAACTGTATATAGTTCATCTATGTTTGTGGTTACTTTCACTGTCATAATACATACATTAACTCCACTCTGCCTTTATATTGTACTTTCCATGCCTCATCTGTAAATATACATAGTACATATTTTGAAATTGCTAGACTCTGTTTAACTGATCTCATTCTGTTTGTCTATTGTAACTGAAGTTTGCTTTTGTGCATATTCCATGTTTTTACTTTTTACTTTTACTATATTGTATAACTTAAAATATATATTTTCTATGTTCTATGAATACTTGTATGCAATTTCCTGGAGTTTTTCTCCTCGGGTCTCCACTGAAAATGGGCTTCTAGCTCAGTTGGACCAACCCGGTTAACAAATGTCAAATAAATAATAAATAAAATAAATAAAATGCTGTTACATATATTAATGTCTGGGCTAATGAAAATAATTATGTTAGGCAAAGAACAAATATAACTCATTTAGGATAGGATGTGTCTATTGTCTGCAAAGGTCACTGAACCCTATGAAACAAGACAATGCCTCTGACAACTTTTGAATTCTAGATACAAGTATTCAGCAGTCTGAGGATTCACAACATTAAGAAAGAAAGAAAGAAAGAAAGAAAGAAAGAAAGAAAGAAAGAAAGGAAGACATTCACAGGTAATAACAAGAAAGGAAAAGAAACTAATAAATATCTGTGAAGTAAAGAGAATGCATACTATGCGAGAAACTGCTTTGTTATGTAACACACAGATTACTGGGAATGATAACATTTTTCTGTCATAAAACCTTCAGGATACAGAAAAAGGCAACATTTCTTCTAAAAGAGAAGGTAGAAAAAAGAGGCAAGTGAAAAGGAAGAAATCGAAACTGAATGTGGAAGGATTGAAGAACACAACTGTAAGAAAAGAGATTATAAAGGGAGATGACAACATGGCTCAAGCTGTGAATGTACAAAGCCAGATGGATGAGAATTATATGCTTGCAAATCCAATATACAATGAAAACAGTGGGATTAATAAGACGGATGGTGATGAAGAGCGTTCTTTTGTAACAACTGATAGAACAGATATTATTGAATTAGAAGCTGAAGATTCTTTAGATCAGGTCAGAAAATATATTTTTGTAATCAGAGATTCAAATATTAGAATTTTTAAGGGAATATCTGAGTAAGAATATAAACTTTGACAACATTAAGGTTAAAACTATTTGTTGCCTTATGGAACTCGTTTTGGAGAACAATTTCTTTAAGTACAATAACCAGCTCTTTAAACAAACCTCAGGTGTGGCCACAGAGGCAAGGGTTGCCCCAGCTTTTGCCAATTTAGTTATGGCAATTTGGGAAACAAGATTTTTGGTAAACCACCCCGAGACACACAAGATATACATATATCATCGTTATAGTGATGATTTGTTTTTGTTGTGGACAGGAAGTTATGATGATTTTCTTTCCTTGGTGAGTGATTTGAATGACACTACAGATTTTCTTAATTTCAATATTAGTGGTTTTGGCAAAAGTCTGGATTTCTTGGATATACATTTAATGTATGATATGCAGCACAATATGTTTACCAGTAGTATTTTTAGAAAATCAGTTTTTGTCAATCAGTATCTGCACAGCGATAGTTTATATTCGCCCCACATGAAAAAAGGAGTAGTTAAAGGTCAACTCATTAGGTTGAGTCGTCTCACTCCAGATAATGTTATATTTCTTGAGGAGCTTATTAAATTGAGATATTTTTTGAACTTAGAGGCTATGACAATTGTTGGTTGAAAGGAATAGAAAATGAAGTCATCATGTTACGAGATAGTATTGCTTGTTCTATTTAAAAGATGGATGCTAGTTGAGCCAGTACTAGCAATACAACGTGAAGGCATATAATTGTTGCCGTGCTTTTCCTTTACCCATTGTGAATGAGATGTGGGTCATAAGGGACATTATTAAAGAAAATTGGAAGATCTTGATCTTGTTCAAATTGTAGGAACACAGCCAAAGTTTACCTTTAAAAAAAAGGCCAATGTCAAAAATATGTTAGAGTTTACAGCAGAGGCTAAATGTACGGACAAAGTTTTACATTCTTTAGGCACTTATTCTTGTATGAATTGTAGGCAGTGCAGGTTCATCAGTAATTTTTCCTCAGTAAGATTTAGACATATTAACAGGGCTATTTGGGCCAAAGGATATTATACTTGTAATAGTGAAAATGTGGTATATGTGGCAATGTGTCATTCCTGTTTCAGTTTTTATACTGGGAAGACTACTAGATGTCTTAAATGTAGGATTTATGAGCATTGTTTATCAGTAAAAAAAGAAAGATCTTACCAATGCTCTAGCTAGGCACGTCGCAGTATGTATTGAATATAAAAAGTTTTAGATAGTGTGTTAAGCAATGATTTTTCTGGTGATTAAAGATCTTTGTTGGAATGCAAAGAATCTTTTTGGCAAATATACCTGGTTGCTGATCATGCACAGGGTTTAAATGAAAGCATTAACATCAAATGTTTTTTATAGATAAAATGATTTAAAAGTTTATTTTAGATCATCATCTTATGATAGTTTTGAACTATTTCATATTATGTATTTTTAAAAATACTTTTTAACGTTTAATAGTATCTGTTTAAACATTTTCAGAAATTTTATCTGAAGTAGTTTTTCATTTGTTCATACTGGTATTGTACTTTTACAATGCCCCCATGGCTACACCTGGGGTATGTTTAAGGAGCTGGTTATTGAACTTAAAGAAATTGTTGTCCAGGTGCTACTAACACTAGATAAGACTGCAATCCAAATTGTAGCTTGCTACAGATCCCCCATCATGCCCCAAGATTCTCACTACACCTTTCTAAACATACTGGGAAATATTAAGATACAACCAAACACCCTAATACTGGGTGATTTCAACAACCTGACATTAACTGGGAAAACTACTCATGTACCAACACCTTTGCCTAACAGTTCTTGGAATTCATAAATTCCGATGCCTTGGATCAACTAATCCATAGTCCCACCAGGGGCTCCAATATCCTGGTCCTGGTCATTACCAACAAGGGAAATCGATGCTCCACACCAGTGGTCACCCCCTCGTTGGTTAGGTCTGACCATAAGCTAATCACCTTTGACATCCACATCCCACCCAGTAAGGAAACATCCATAAAAAACTTCTCCAAAGCCAACTTCATGCTACTCAAGTCAGAAGTGACAAACTTCATGACACCCATGCAGATGGGAACTGAAAGTTCGACTGCCAAATCCTACACTAAAGCATTGTACGAGCACATCCACTTGTGCATGAATCGTGCCATTCCAAATAGTACCAAGATGCTCTCCTCCAAAAAATGGAAGCCAATCTGGTGGTCCCCTGTCATACAAACTACACAACAGAAGGAAGAAACTGTTGCAGAAAAGAGGAAAATCCCAGGATGCAAAAACTCCCTTACTAGCCTCAGTAAGAAATCCTCCAAAGCTAGTTATGAAAATAAAATTGCCAAAGATTCCAAAGACAACCACATGGCATTCTATAGCTATGTCAAGAATCTAAATGGCAATGCTCAGATCTGCTCTGAGCTACAACAGAATGCCATTAAATTTACTGATCCCAAGGACATTGCCAATATCCTTGCAGATCAATTCAGTGCCAACTTCACGCCCCTCTCACCCCCTAAAGTGCCCATCTCAATGCAGAAAGATTGCCAAATTCCAGTAATCACAGCTACACAGGTAAAAACCACATTCTCCACAGTTAGGAATACAGTATCCATGGAACCAGATGACATCCCGGACTGTGTACTACATGAACTGGCACCTCACCTAAGTGTCATGTTTAATCATAGCCTCACCTCAGGCTTCGTACCCACTGAGTGGTGCACAGCTACAGTTATCCGACTCCACAAGGGGGGATCCAACTTGGATCCTAGGAACTACCATCCCATCAGTCTGACGAGCCTGATCTGCAAGGCCATGGAACTTATTATCATGGAACTTATAAACAAAGACATTGGCTAACTTCAAACATGGATCCCACCCATGTTGTGTTCGTGAAGGGCCGATCGTGTCTCCTGAACCTGATTGACTTTTTCAAATAAGTCTCCAGAGCTGTGGACAAGGGTAAGGCAGTCCACACAGCCTATCTGGACCTCACCAAGGCCTTCAACACCATTCCCCACTCTGGAATCATAGAAAACTTAATAAGCTGGGCATAAATCACTATGTCCCTCAATGGGTTGCCAACTGACTTACTGACAGAACCCACACTGTAAAAGTAGCTGACTCCAAATCCAGCTCCAGACAAGTGACAAGTGGAGTACCTCAGGGTTCAGTCCTGGGACGACTCTTGTTTGGCATTTACTTCTCTGAAGTACAGGCCAACACTGAGGGACTCTGGCTAACAAAGTTCACAGATGACTGCAAACTGGGAGCCATTATTGAATCCCCAAATTATGTGAATCTTCTACAAAAGGGCCTTACAGAAACATATGTTTGGTGCCAGAGCCATGGGCTCAAGCTCAATGTCAAGAAGTCTATAGCTATCCCCTTTGGGAAAAAACATGTACCCATGAATTACCATGTAGGTGGCAGTACACTAAACACTGAAAGTGTGATAAGAGACTTAGGAACACAGGTGGACAGTGGTCTCCCCTTCGATAACCACATTGCCACAATAGTCGGGAAATCCTTCTATGTGGCACACCTCATCACAAAGGGCTTTTCATCCAGAAAAAAGGAGGTCATTGTACCACTGTACTCATCTCTCATTAGACCCATCATATAGTACAATGTCCCGTTTGGTATGTACCTCACAAGACATCTCCAACAACTGGAAAGGCCACAGAAACACCTCACTAAAAGAATCACAGGCTTAAAGCAGATGCCCTATGCTGACTGACTAAAAAAACTCCAGCTATACTCTGTCACATATCATCTACTCAGAGGCAATCTCTGCTTAACATACAAGGCCATGTCAAACCCAGAGGTATTGGACATGCTACACTTAAAGAAATCCCAATCCATCAGAGCCACATGCTCCAGGGACCTAAACCTTGTCATCATAATGAATAAAACATGCTGGAGGGATAGGTTCCTGACCCAGAGACTCCTCATACTCTTGAATAGACTGCCCATACATGTCAAGCAAAGCACCTCCTTGGCCCTCTTCAAAAGGAACCTTGACGACTGGATGGAAGATAGGAAATTTACCCTGGGGATCATATCAGTAGCCCTGCTAGACAGGGGTCCAGAGAAGTAAATATTGTGGGAAGAAATAGCCAGGGAATTGTTATGGCTAGGCTTGTATAGGCCCTATGGTCGATAGCCTAGTACCAGCCTATGAAGTAATGGTCTTTAAATAGCTCTTTAGTGGGTGTGTCGGAGTTTTCTGATGAAGTTCATATAAATAAAGTGAATGAAAGTGCTAATTATTGGTGTCTGTGTTTCTTGGTTCTTCTTACGACTTTGTGAGTGGACTTATCTCTTTTAGCAGTTCAGTTATTTAGTGTATACACTGCATGCATCACATGCAACATGAACTAAACACATAGACCCACATATGTTGAGGCACTAAAATACAACCTTACTGAACCCTGAAGACCTCCTAGACAAAGCAGACATAACAAATTCCCTCAGCAGCCCCAAATACACTCTTTCAAAACAACAACTACTTCAATACATACAGGCACATCTCATGGAGCCTGAACTTATAAGCCCATAAGGCAAGCCACGACACAACCCAACATTCTGGTCATTGACTCTTTTTGAGACACACTGATGTTCCTCTCAACAGGCTGAGTAGAGTGAAAGTCACTGTCCATTGCTTATCATACCCCTGGATCTACCACAGTATGCATTCTACCAGGTCACTGGACCCTCAAGTACCAGTATAATGCAGTCATAGTCCATGTGGGTGTAAATAACTTGAGCCATACCTCCCTAGACTATATAAAGAGAGAGACAAGTTAGAGCTCTTAGAATATGGGTCCCAGACTGGTATGAGTCTAGCAATGAGTAGTATTCAACCTTCTCCAAGGATGATGTCACCATATGAACAGAAGATGGCTGACTTTAATAACTGGCTTACTTGCTGGTGTCATTCTAAGGGGTGCAATCTTTCTCTGCATGGAAGGAGATGGTTAACAGACCATACTGCTTTGCCAGGCTCGGGCTGCACCTCTTCCCTCTAGGCTTTCAACTATTAGCTAAAACATTGTCCTCCTCTATAGCACCTTTTTTAGGCAATGCCAACCTGACAATCTTTATGACATAGCAAATCAATAAATAAGAAACTTCACCCCCTACAAGCTCTACTCACCCTAGAGAATGCTGACACCTGTGTAGTCACTGACACGTTGTTTAAAGAAATGAAGAGCACACCGGCAGTGCAAGAATATAATGGCTTCCACATATTTAGCCCAGCTCCTGCAGAGGCAGGGACTAAAAGTAGAAGTGTCTTGATTTACATCAAAAATAAATATACCTCAAGATTGGTTAAAGTGAATGATGCACTTCAGCTTCTCCACATTTAAATCATCAAAGGCAAAATTCCATACCTCTTCCTTGCAAGCTATAGGTCCCCTCTCTATGACCCAGGAAAGCAATGACACATATTTAAGTTTTTTAGAGGCACTCAACACTCAACCAAATATAATATTTGTGGGTGACTTTAATTACCCCACTATTAACTGAGAATCATATAGAATACCAAAGATCAGGCACAGAGATTCCTGGACTATGTTAACACAAACTCCCTAGATCAGATTGTTAATACACCAACCAGGGGTACAAGTATACTGAATCTAGTCCTCACTAATATGGGACAATGCTGCAGACTCCATACTGTAATGTCCTTTCTAGTAAGTTCAGACCACAAAATGGTCTCATTTCAAATAAAAATAAAACCCAGAACCCCAACTAACTCTGTAATGGTCAGGAACTACTATTATACTAATATCTTACTATTAAGTGACAACTTGGTAAAATTTCAAGCCCTTATAAACCCTTTTGACTACACCATACTGTTCACAGACACCTATATAAGCATGTTAATAGCTGCATAGAAGCAGCTGTGCCCACCAGGAATAAGTACAGAACTAAATAAAAAAAAAAAAAACAAGCCACCCTGGTAGAATCACAACATCAATAAGCTGTACAACAGAAGGAAGAAAATCATGGCAAAAATTCAGAGGTGTAATGCAGGATAAAAGGGCCTTCATCAAAGTTAACAGACAGCCCAGAGGACAAATAAAGTCTACCAAAGCCAAATGTGAGATGAAGCTGTCCTTCCAGGACAAAGACAACTACAAGACATTTTTTAGCTATGTTCACATCCTCAAAGGCAATGTATAATTGTGTGCAGAGCTCATTGTTAATAGAACCACCTACTCTTAGCCAGTAGATCTATAGCAAACCTACAGGTAGACAAATTTAGCTGTAACTTTACCCCTGTACCTACCAGCCTCCCCACAGAAAATCCCACTAAAAGTCTTCAATTATCTCTAAAGCTAAGAACATTACATCAATGGACCTTGATAATATCACAGGCTACCTTCTACACAGCAGAACCCTTAGGCCCCAACTCCAGAAAGGAAGTTTATACCACAAAACAACTGAGAATCAGTTAAAACCACAAGATTTATTCACCGTAATATTCAGTTGAACAGCATTTTTGAAGAAATTCTTAAGTACCAAAACTTTGCTTACATCATAATTGGTTGATTAATCAAACAAGTACAATAGTACAAATGTTTAAAGATACAAAAAATTCAAGGTAAACCAATATACAAGTAAAAAAAATATACAAATAAATGTAAGTGCAATATATTCTAAAACCTTTAAAATACACTCTTACTTTTGTTTACAAAAGAAGCATTGCTTTTAAAACGTTAGTTAAATCCTATGTGAGTCCCAGATAAAATCTATGAGAAGCACACTACAGTTTGTTGGCTTGCTGTTATAAAACAGGAGTCAAAGAAACACGATCATTAATTCCTGGGGGGGGGGGGGGGGGTAAATGGCATCCAAGTTTAATTGCCAGTAAAGTTCCTTGCACTCTAGTTTGTCCTGACACGCCCCTCCTCTGATATCAGGGATATTGTTTTCCAAAAATAGTAAATGAAAACAGATGAAAATCCATGCAAACCAAAGAGTGTCTGTATATAAGCATTGTTGTCATTTTGTGTTGTGATATCATAATGGTGTTCAGAAATTCATTTCTTAAACTTTCACTTTTTCCAATGTAAAACGCTGAACACATAGTACACAGAGTGAGGTAGACCACTCCTTTAATATTACAATTGCCTTCTGCAGGATGTTACTAATTCATCCAATTCAAGGATGTACTTGCACTGATTGCAAGTAACACATTTGTGGTGCCATTTCATAACCTGGCACTACAGTCTGGACAGCTGGATCTTTCAAGAATGTTTTGAATGCTCTTAGCTCTTTTATAAATAAACACGGGTTCCACACCCACAATATTTGTAATGTACATATCACTTGTAAGGATAGACCAATAGTGAGTAACAATTCCTTTTACACTTTTGGAGCCTGTATCGTGTTGTACCATCTGGGCTCTAGTGTATTTTGGCTTTGAGTCAGCCTGGTGGTCCCTCAAGCTTAAAGGAAGAGGTCCGGGGGTATCATTAGCAGCCTTTGTAGTCACAGTATAAGAGTTACTTTTGTTTGGTTAGAACCCCCTCTCCAGAAGTGGTTTTGAGCAACATCTTGAACCTGTGGAGATAAGGACGTTTCCTTTTATCCCTCGAGGCTGCATGATATCAGAATTGGTATAGTTAGAGAGGTAAAGATGTGGATGGTGCAGGGGCCCAACCCCACCTACAAAATCACTTTTTTGTTTTAATTTGAATATCATTTTCTGAATCTGACCTTTTCATGTATTATTCATATGATATAACTTGATTTGAGGAGTTTCTATGAGTCAGTTACAAGCAGTGTTGAATGTGTATACCACGATAAGGAATGTGTATTATTATTTTTTTTTTTAATTTGGCTACATGACCTGAATTTGCATAAAAATTCACAGCAGCCACCTGAATTCTTCAAATGATTTCCAAGAAAGCAGCATAAGTCTGTACTTCAGTATTCACCTTTGCTACAATCATCTACAAAGGTGATATTATGCAGTGTAACTAGTTTAGTGCTTAGGCAGGCACAGCATTATGTCTTTAATATACTTTCTTGCTATTTTTTTACTTTTACTAAATTACATGGCACCTGCTTTGCAGGAAATAGAATTGTTTCATTTCACTTTTAAGCAAACATGCTATATTTTATCTGCCTGTTTGTTTTAGAATAATTTAATTGTGAAAAATATCTGCAGTTAGCCTGATAACTTAGAAGAGCTAATAAAATTGTACCATTCAAGCACTTCTGCTGCTCCTTTAATACTCTAACTTCAACATAATTCTGACATTAGGAGGGGTGCTTACTGACATATCTTTTCTTCTCCCCTCACAGAGGTTTTACCTGTAAAGTTTGTACTTACTCTTTGGGGCAACAGTAAATTATACTTTCAAAAGCCAGTAGTGTACATGAATGTATCAAACCTGATAATAATATCAATGTCTGCTTGAATAGATACTGAATATGTGATGTTTATGCTTTTCTCAACTAAAAAATATTTGAACAAAGAACATATTTTGTTGAATCTAATCAACAGATAAGTGTTTACTTTTGTTAAGTTACAGATCCAAAGATAGTCCCCAGGATTCAGTAAACCCTGTGACCCTTTTTTTTAAGGAGAGAGGGGAATGTTGCAGAAGGGATATAGGCATGTTGGGGGCAGGGAAGTTTGGAAGGTGAGGAAGCATTTGCTGACAGACAAGACATACAAGACAAGAGACAGGATTGGTGAAGAACACAAGAGGGGGGGTGAACACCATGGTTGGGGTGAGGATGGGGAGATTGCGAACTTATGGATGTCAAGTTTGGTGGCAGTGAGAATCGAGTCCTCACCCACTGGACTGTCATCACTGTCACCTCACTGCACCAGTGGCTGCAGTGGCTGACATCTGTGTGTCCTTGTGTTATTCAGGATGACAATGGAGTGCAGTGTCTCCACTTAGCGTAGGTGTGCACCAGTTGTGCGGTGCACAATCCTAAGCACCCTACCTGGCAGTTCAGCTCGGATGACAAAATCACCCTCTCTGCCTCTGCTCCCACAGGGATCCACAGGCCTATCTTCTGGGGCAGAACTACCTGAAGGTCCAGGTAGGGCAGGTGCAGTGGGGGGGGGGGGGTATGTGGCCAGGCTGCAGTCCAGAAGTGCTGGGCCTTGGTGCTGCAGTTGGTGGAGTGTGTGTAGGTGGATCACAGAGAACTGGCCTATCATGCTGTGCTGTAGTAATAAAGTAAAACATTAAAATGCAATAATAAAATAAAACATAACTGGAAAAACATAAATAATAAGAAATAAAGTATAACAAAGTAAAACAAATATTATAAATAATTATAAAAAGAAATACAAATGCAATTAAAAATAATAACAAATAACAAAACAGGTAACAAAGAAATGCAAAATTGTACTTAACAACACAAAATTTAAGTAAAAACAACCAAAAAAAGGAAGAAGAAAAGTGGTGGGATAAGAGAAAAAAGAGAAAATTACTAATGTCATACATGACATACAAAGCACATGCATACAATCAAATGACTCTATTCTGCTCATACCTCTCAACCTCTTAGTTCAAGACATCTGGGCAAACACTGACAAAATGGGGGGACTAAAGGCCAAACATAGGACATATTGTAAATATTACTTCTATTAACTTAGAAAGTTGCATAGTAACAGTGTTTGTTTGTTGCAACATACATTTATATAATGATTTGAGGTCTGAGACTGAAATGTATATCATTATTTAGTGACTTCAGCCCTTAGATAATCCCAGTGATTTGGCAGAAAACCACACATTTTACGAGGAACATACCAAAAATATGAAATACAAATCTGGACATTCTGCAAAAATCTGAACAGTTGAGAGGTTTGATTTTGCTACCTTTACTTTTAAACTAACAGCTCTTAGCAAGCAACGTCTACACTGCTAAGACAACAGGATCATAACAGAGGCACAGTATATTACCGACTGCATCAAGCATTCATGGATATGTGCATATACTATACATATCCGTATTCCAATTATACTGGTAACAGTCTTCAGCAGGCTATTGTTTTCCCTGGTTTATAGGTCTTATATTACATTTCAATATTGATGCAAACTTAAACAGTATTGTATAGTTGGGAAGTGTGTTTTTGAACCGATAACCTCTGACTACTCTGTAATACCGAACTGTTGTTTTATCCTACAGACTAATGCATGCATACTTTTCCTTTACAATTGACAAATGCATACTCAATGCAATACAAGTGTTTAATATAATAAGCTGTATTTACTCTTAATGCTACAATAACAGTACTGTTTGGATACATACATACCACTTGCATCTGGCATCTGTGCCAGTCTTGCTTCATAAGTTCACTGATTCAATAATCTATCTGCATGAGCTGTTGAAAAAGCAGAACACAGCAGAATACCATTAAGAACACCAATCCTGAACAAATGTAGCTGCGAACTCTTACAAGTAGTGCCTGTAAGTGATACTTATTTATCTGTGGAGTGCCTCCAGTCTGACATTTCTCAATGCAATGGTCAAGAGTACCCCCCTTCCTCAGCCTAAGGTCTTGGTTATGATTCCTACATGGTTCCCCAGTGCGAGGGATACTGGTAGCACTAGGCAAATCCCGGGCCAAACTATTCCATGCATTTGATTTGTACTCGGATCCATGATAGCACTCCTGCAACAGCTGGAGACCATACTCATTCACTAGGAATCCAACAACACTTTGGACTCCTACACACCCCACCTTTGAGACCGAAATCTCAAAACCTCTCCACAACTCATCGCTTACCACTGTGCAAACACAGGCAACATGAAACAAAAAAATCCACCACATTAGGCAAGAAAAACTATTACTGTCATCTACAAGAAAAACACCAAAACAAGCCACAATGTTTTGTGTAGGTATAAACAAACTCCTTAGTCCAGGACAGTCCTCCACTCCTACCCCGTTGGATTCTAACCAAAACCCCCCCAGCAGAAATTGCCAATACCTTTAACAGCTTATTTACAACAACCATCCTGAACCTAGCTAACCAATTATCCTCTGGATTTCCATGTTCTCCGGCCACTACATCCTGCTCCCAACTCCCCTTTAACTTCAAGCCAGTTTGCACATCTTTGGTCTGAAAATTACTTAAAAAACTAAAGCCTACCACCCTGTTGGCTGATCTCCTCCCTGCAAAATATCTACAAAAAGCTGCAGATGCCATAGCATACCCCATTACTATTCTGATCAATAGAACTATAACTGAATCATCCATTCCCTCCATCTGGAAGATATCCCATGTCATCCCACTCCATAAAGGGGGCAGCTCAACTGAACTTTCAAACTATAGACCCATAGCTAGTCTGTCAACCTTGGCTAAAATTATGGAAAAATGCATCCATAATCAACTCCTGAACTATCTTATCCATAATAATCTTCTAGCCAACACCCAACATGGCTTTAGACCATTCCATAGTACAACCTCAGCCCTCCTCTCCTTCTCTAATGTCATAAACCAACAGCAAAACAATAATACACTTACCTCTGCTATCTTTCTCGATCTTTCAAAAGCTTTTGATATGGTAAACCACCAAATACTCATAAACACTTTGAAATACATCTGCGTAGGGGACCAGGCCATCCAATGGTTTCAATTATATCTCAGTGGTAGACAACAGGCTGTCCTATGACAGAGCAAACTATCCACCCTTTTACCCATTACCCTCAGAGTACCCCAAGGCTCCATACTAGGCCCACTATTACTTTCCATTTTCATCAATGATTTTATAAGGTCATCCCAAATGCAACATGCATTCAATATGTGGATGACTCCACTTTAGCATGCTCTGACACTTCACTTACAGAGTTGCAGATTCTATCCCAAAATACTTTTAACACCGTTGAAAATTGGCTTTTTAACTGTCGTCTGATGTTAAATCCTAATAAAATCAAACTACAGCTTTTCTCCCCCACTCACAGGTCTGCCCCTATAACCTTTACATTAAAATCCAACAACGGCACCATTATTTCCCCAGATTCCTCAACCAAACTGTTAGGAGTTGTAATAGATAATAACCTTAAGTTTGATCTGCATATCAATAAAACTATTAAAACAGTTAATAAAAAACTTGGCTTACTATATAGGATCAAGCCCTTCCTAATGCCATTAGCCAGAACTGTAATTGCTCGTACACATCTACTCTCCGCCCTCCTCTATGCTTCCTCTCTATTTACAAACCTCAGCAAAACTGACCTTAATAAACTTTCTAGCAGCTACAATCACATTGCTAGATTTGCTACTGATGCAGCCTACAGAACTCATCACTGTCATAACCTAAATCTACTATGATAGCATGAACTGCCTAACCTATTTCAGGTTAAACAACTAATATTTCCACACAAGATCCTGTACCAATCAGATAATACACCCATACTTAAAAACCTTATCACCCTTACAGTAACCTTAGCTCACTTCATTCATCTGAAAGACTACTAGTTCAAACTCTCAAATCCAACAACACAGCTGGTAAATCTCTATTTGCTAACTCTGTTGGCAAAACTTGGAATTCTCTTCCTGCTAATCTTACATCTGAACTCTCTCTACCTCAGTTCAAGAAAAGTCTGATTCAGTACTTTAAATAATGATGGCTATATCCTTGTCCTAATCCAGACTAACTTTAACCATCACTCTGGTGCACATGGAGGACTTCTGCTTACACTTTACTGTTTCTTAACTTATAAATCCTATGATCTCCTTGGATCTAATACCAGGTTAGCTTACTAGGCATTCAATATGCTATAATTCTTAACAACACTGTCTAGAATTTTCCATCTGAGTTAAAATGTAATCATTTGTTTGTGTATCTGTTTTTTGTGTTTGTTTACATCTGTTTAAAAATCCTTTTATTTGTGTTTTATTTTGTGTTTTAAACTGTAAAAATTTAACAATTTGTTGAATGTCTTTTTGGAGCTTTTCTCCCCAGGCCTCTGCTAAAATGGACATGTATCCAGTTGGACTATCCCGGTAAACAAATGTAAAATAAATAAATAAATAAATAAAATAATGTTTGTGTGATGGTAACCAATAAAGAGATGTTAAACAATGCAGATAATAAATAAGTACATAATATACACAACATTAGTGTGTCAGACATCAGGAAAATAATTTTGATATAAGAAATACTATGTCAACTGCTATAATTTAGAATGACTATAATGTGAAGTGGGGCACCACTGAAAAAGACAGGAATTTGCTGTATTAGAACCCTGAACTTGATCTATGGTAGTCCTGCATTCACAGCTGCTGCCACAAGTAGAATAGAAAAATACTTGTCTTAGTTTAATTTCATTGCTATGTAATGTAAGGTCACATTAATAAAATAAAGGCAGCAATCCTTGTAGTTGAACTCTGGACCACGTCGATTTTAACCTAACACTACCATCTGCAGCCACAGGAGAAGTAACATGAACATCTCTTCATAAGTATTCATTCTGAGGTTCATGCTGTTAAATGCAGCACAACAGTGCTTAGCGAGTTTGCGTCAGGTGCAATTAGATTAATAGAATACATCCAATGTCTATGTTTAGATGTCTGGATCCTGTCTGCTACCTGGGTGGTCTAATTGTGCAGTTGGTGGAGTGCACAAACCAGCTGAGCATAACCAAAGCCATTTGTGCTAAGCGCAGCACTGCACAAATAGTGGCCAAAAATTAAGAGACAAAACAAGTAATAGGCAGAAACAGAAATCAATGTATTACATACACAGTACAATATGTTAATACACATGAAATATGCCTACATAGGTTTGGAATCCAATTCACGATCCAATGCACATTCAGAGCACAGGATGGGTGCCTTAATTGTTTTTTCACACATACACCTTTGTAGCAAGCATCAACATTCATTCAGTACACAAGCAAATTGATCAGACTGTGCAATTATGTTAAAAAATTATGTTACTTGTACATTTAGTGAAATGTTTATCTTTTAAAATACTGCTCTTAGTGATTACACACCCTGTTATGATTTTTGCTTGCAAATACACAGCATTGTCTTAACTGTCTGTGTTCCTTGGTCATTCAGCAGTTATCTGACCAGTACTCTGGGACATACAGTTTGTAAGCCATTCTATATCATTGCAGTTACAATGTCAAAGGATATTAACTGGGAATAATATGATATGCATTTGCCAACTAAGGAAAGCCATGTTGGATGTCACGAACAAGCAATGACTGTTCTTTTGGAGGTGGAGCAGAGGTGTGTTCCTGCTATGGCACTAACAAGACTGTATTGGTCTGGTTACTCTGCTTGGTTGGCATCCTGCCTGTTGTCTGATTTAGGTAGGGTCGAAAAGTCAGAAACTGCAATGTGTACCCTTACTGTCGTACTTTTATCTGTAATGCTTTCCCAGTTCAAAAGTATGGTGATGTAGGAGGATGGTTTTAGGCTCCTAGGTGTTGAGTCAGTGTGCTATGGTGTGCCTCTTAGCTAATGCAAGGGCATATTGAGCATCCCTATGTCTACCTACAACCATACCAGCTACTGGTTCTTTCTCTGACTCATCATCGACCTATGGCTGTCATGACCTTGGCATTGTCGGGAGGATGTGTTCCCCTTCTCCTTGCTGATCCTGCTGCAGCTGTTTCCTCAAGATTAACTTGGGTAGCATAGCACATACTATAAGCACTGTGGGACGTCAGTAGATTGTGATGGTGCCATTGGCCAGAAGTATGTAGGCACTGGCACTGTGAATGCAGTAGCTGAAAAATATGCCCTATGGCATTGCAGGTTGGACTGTGTGTCTCATTAAGGTGTTTTGTTTGTGTGTGTGTGTGTGTGTGTGTGTGTGTGTTTGCACGTTTCTGATGGGTTTCATCAGCCATAACTCCAGTGCATAGCATGCATCCACCTCTAAATGAACCAGTGAGATATCCCCCGCAGTACACATCTGGTTCAGTTGCGGGATGTGCTACACATGGAAGTTGTGTTAACTGCAGGAGTTGCTAGCACACATGTACCAGATGATTTCTATGCCATTACACATGATTTGGCAGTTGTTCGAGTGGCAGACTTATGGTTAATGTAAACCCTACCCTGTTCCCCAGGTGTTGTTCTCATTTATACTTGACGGCAATGTATAGCACACATCACTTCAGGGTAGTGCGATAGATGGTACAATAGTAGCATTCTTGTGACCCTCTTCTCAGAAGTAATGTTAAAATATATGTGTTCTGTGCTATGTTGTAGCATAGCATGCAGGAATTTTCGGAAGATCCTGGATGCTGATGTCTATTACACACCAAGCATGCCCACTGGTAGTCTGTGAAAGGTACTTTTGCTTAAGATTGTAAGTTCAACACATACCATAATTTCCACAGGGATAGATTTCCTGTGTTTGGCTCTGGCTCTGAGTCAAGGCTTCCAGAGTCTACACAGTTCCTGTAATGTTTCCTTAGCCTGCAAAGTCTTCACACTCTCTGTCTATGGCTATTGGCAGCAGCAGGATTGGTTTCAGCCTGTAGCACAGACAAATGTATTAAAAAAGTAAGAGCTACCAACAATCTGTCTGTGATTATTTTGTGTCTGTACTCCACTATTTTCCCAATCTGCATAAAAAACAGCATGGAGTTTCCATGGATGCTTTATATCTTGTTGACGAGCTCCACAAGAGAGGTTGATTAGCATGCAGTTCAGCTCTGTATGCTGTAATTAACATCTGTGAAGCAGAGACTAAGACAGATGCAATCAATTACTAATGTACTCCATTATAAAAAGGCAACTGTGTAGCTAGGCACACTGATGTGGATGTGAACTATTGCATTGTTTAACTGAGTGATACATTGATTTTGAACATTATATCTCTACAAAGGAATATTGTACTTCAGCAGGTATGTATTCATTTTGTTAACTACATAATGCATATGCTGGAATGTAGTTAAGGATAATGTGACGTAAATCCGTATGAATTATTAGAACTGTAATCATTGCATGGCCTTGTTTTTCAAGCCATATCAGAGGTACAGAAGACGTAGAGTTAGCTGAAAATATAAAGCTGTGTGATAACTATGCACATATGTTTCATAGAATGTTTCTTTGATAGCACTTTTAGCATTTTACAGTTGTTTGGTTAGCACAATTGGTTTTTAGCCTGTTATTTTATTTTTGGGTTGGGGGAGTAAAGATGAGTTCCTGCTATGGCACAAATTAGAATGGACTGTCATTTCAGGTGAGGATCTGTTATAGCACAAACAAGGATATGTTCCTCTTGTCACTCTCCTTGTTTTGTACCCTCCATCGTTAGTTTTTGAGCCGTGTTGAATCTTTAAAATTTATCAGGTGGGGAATACCGACAGCCTTCCTATACTGATTTATCTGTAAACAATGTATTTGTACTCATGTGATTTTTATATGTGTTACCATTTTTTTTGCTTTCAGGACCAGAAATGCCTGCTCGATGTAGGCCCCCATTTACTGAGGCTAAGAATGACCTTATCATAGAGGTATTACGTCAACATCATGTAGTACTGCTGTCCAGAGGGTGGGCCAATACGACTCAGTGTTCAGCCTTGTGGGATGAATTAGTCTGCAACATAAATGATATTGGATGACACAGTCCCATGTATGAAGAGGTGCGTCATAGAGTAACAGATATGATGACAGCCTCAAGGAGATGTGCAGCTGCAATGGCACGTGATTGCCAGATCACTGGTGGTGGGCCTACTGCAGAACCTCCTCTCACTGCCACAGAGGAATTCCTGGCAACCCTGCCACACATGACAGCTCCGGCAATCAATGACCCAATACGTTCTAGACATCATCGTCACTTCTGCATCTCAAGAGGAGCTTCCAGGTATGCTTTTTTACATCATTATTAGAATACTGTGGCAGTCTGAAATGATGTTAATAGTTTATCTGTGTGTGTCAATTTTTTTTTGGTATGGGTATTTAAGATAGCTGCAGTTTTAAGCTTATTTTGAAGTTGTCAGCCACATTCTTGTTAACATCTGGGTTACTCCAGATATCGATGAGTAAAGGTATTATTCCCTGTTATACTGTTAAATGTGGTGCCATTGCCATTACCTCTTCCTTTACTCATTTCAGAACCATCAGGAATTCAGATGCATAGGGCTCCTGTAGTTAGAAAGCATATTACATTTATGTCAGTACTGTAGATAAATTCCAAGATATCTGAGAATGTGTCCTCTCAGGCCTGCTGTTTGTATTGCTGTACTGTCTGCATACCTGTCAACAGTACAGTTTTTTTGCTGAATGTCCATATTTTTGACTCAAACTTCTGGCATGTAGTTCATATCATAGTGAGTTTCTGCCAAATTATTGGCAAGTCACTAAAGATTAAAAACATAAAATAATGACAGAGATATGAGTTTCAGACTTCATACACTTCAGAAATGTCATGACAAAACAAAACCTGTTATTCTATCAACTTTCAAGGTTTGTAAGAGCAAAATTTCAACATTGCCCCTATTGGTGGGCCTTTGTTCAACCATTATTTATGGCTTTCCTCAGATGTCTTGCTCTACGAGGTTGAGAGGTATGACTGTCTGTAATAGTGACAGCAGTGTAAATTGTTTAGCATATATTGCAGCATAGTAGTGCAGGCATTAATGTATTTCTGTGTTTCTTCCTTTTATCACAGGTGATCATGGAAGTGGTTCTGTGTCCCCTGTACTACCCGATGTCAGTGTCTCATCCAACTTTGATGATGGTGGCCAAACTGAGGAACAGCCGGGGGTTGCAGAGGCTGAATATGACACAGAGGTTGACACTCAGTGACACCCCTCAGTGTCCTCATACACAGCCAGTATGCCTCCGCATTCCCAGTCCGCCATGGCCACAGATATTGGACAGGTGGAGGGTGAGGACATTGACTGGAGAGGTGTAGCTACTTCTGCTTCAGAACATGTTAACTCTGGGCGTAGCCAAACTGTTGGCAATATGCCATGCAGGAGGCTCAATAGGGGTGCTCAGAGGAGGCCTGCTGTCCTCCCTTCACCTGGTGCAGGTGTCTCTTCATGTGTAACACTCTGTATGTTTGTTAAATAAAATCAAGAGATCAATACACAGGAGGTTCAGGTTCAAAAGTTTACTAGTGTACACCAGGAGGCAAAAAATGTACAAGTACAGAATTTTGTCTAACATGAAACAGGAAGTACACAATTTTATAGTCTTTACATTCAAATTGTGCCCACCTTACTGACGTGGTATGTCACAGGGCATCTACATCACTTTAGCTTACAGTCCTCTATTCATAAAATACTGCTGATGCTGTATATTTTAAAAAAGTTTTCCTCTGGTAACAATACGGCCTTGCTTACCACCTGGTCAGACATAATGTCTTTCTGTAAAGTTACTTCTTCAAGGCTTCAGACCAGTTTGAATACAATAGCAGATTCAGCCTTTTAATACACTTCTTTGTTCCCTGTAATACTTTCCCAACAGCTGCGTGTTATCTTAGTAACACATACACAAGGCTAAATCATCCCAGCAGGAAAGAGCAGAAGATTTCATTATTTCACATATTTAATTTCCTGACCCAGCAGATAATCACCTGTGAAAAGCATAAACATTAAGACTTGCTAAGCTAGCAACTGCCAGGGTCAGAGGTCAACTTGCTACAGGCCACACTGCAGTTTCAAAACTACTTGCAATTACACATGAATTCATCCTTTTTGTTATATCATTAATAGAATAAAATGCATTACATACTACTTTGCTTTTAAACTAGCATTTCACATATATTCAAATGCATATTTTTCTAACATTTTCCCTCCTATTAATTCTTTGTATTCTATTTTGAAGTATGCATAATGTCATTTCATCTCCTAACCTCTTCCATTAAGGATTTTCAGCTAGGTGAGTCATTTTGGTCTATACTTCAGAAAAAGTTTTCGTCTGAGATTAATTTTTCAATCTCAATATCTTGGTACAAAGTTTCAGTAACAGATACATCAATAAAATCTTTGATTAATCTTTTCATGCAGGGAATTCCACAACAAACACATGCTCCTATTTGGAGTAAACCCACACAAATAGCAATCAGAATATTCATTAGGATGGAACCCCACCCCCCAAATAGATTCTGGAAAAAGTCCATCAGTGGGTTTGAGCCTGGTTCAGTCATGGCTGATACTTGCTGAATTACCTCTAGGTGGTTGTTTATTTCATGCCTGTTGTCCGGAATGTACGCACAGCATTCTTCTTTGATAAGCGTGCACGTACCACCTCTCGCCGCTAGGGTGAAGTCAAGAGCCATTCGATTTTGAAGCACAACAGTTCTCATTGCATTAAGTTCATCAGTCACCAGTTCTAGGGCAGAGAAAGTTGTATTACTCATTACTTCGAGAAGTTTCGACAGTTTCCTCAACTCCCAGATTGATTTGACTGCTCCATATGCTGGGAATATTCCTGCCCAAGATATAACACTGTCACTCAAGTCCATATGAGTCAATTTGCTTTTATCTTTTACGTTATTATGGTCTTTCCAGCCAGATTTGATCCGTCCTACTGGATTTACAGGTTTCTCGACTGGACCTTCAGGTTTTTGGGCTGCTTCTCTCATGTTTCGTATCTTACTTAAAGGCAATTCTGCAGTATGTCTTATAGCCGGAACCAGATAGCCCAAAAAACAACTGCCAGACCAATTCTCAGGTAGCCATTAATATGCTTTTTTCCCACAAATAAAATAACAATTTTCTACTTTAGTACTAATACGCATTAACCCTGCATGAAACATTTTCTGGTCTATAACTGACAATTGTTTAAATAAAACAGGATTCTTGCGAATTTCATTCATGGTTGTTTTCAGTGAGTTCAAATATGAGTCATAATTAGTATTGCAAAGAGTATTGCCATTACTAGTCTTAATATAACACCGATAAGATATTGTTATATTACAATTGCTCCAGCCTACCTGGAGAGTGTCATTTTTATAGAAGCATACAATTCCCTTTTGTGTGACAGGTAAAAATAAAGCTATTTTGTCCTGTGATCTCACAGTTCCTGTATCAAAAAGTAAATTCTCCCAAGTCTCATTTATTCCCAGAGGGACAGCGGACATTATCAGTCCTCCATATGCTGTTGGTATAGCTGTACAGACCCAGCAATTTGAAATGTTCATAGTCTCTGCATATACACGCTTCATGGCTAGGTATGTGTTAAAATTTGGATGCCAGTCTATAGATGTTTCGTCACGCCTTCCCACTTTCACTTGTGTGGTTGAGTGTAGGAAAAACCACAACAAGAGGAAAATTGTCACAATTATAGTCAATAAAGGTATACTCAACAAAATGATTATGCAACATCTCTGGGGTTGATCTATATTTCTATTTGCTTTGTTCTTGGCCATTTTGCCCTTGTATATCAGTCACAAGGTTTTTATCAAGTTGAAAGTTCTTTACCGGTTTGCAGTGTGTCAAATGGACCCAGGACGTCCTCTCAGCCACTCTGACTGCAGTAGGCGTTGCCAACAGTACCTGGTACGGTCCTTCCCACTTTGGACTCGCCCAATTCTTCCTTTGTCACTTTTAGCCACACCCATGTTCCGGGAGCGAAAACTGCTTCCACCGGTCTGGTCTGTTCCTTATCTGAAAAAGAGTTAAACTGCAAAACAGATTTATTTGTTAACAGTTTCCTCATATAACTAGCTAATGAACTGTCAGCCTCTTGTTCTGCAGGCATGAGAGCTTTCCACTGAGGCACATAATATGCTCTCCCAAAGACCATTTTGAAGGGAGTCAAACCCTTCACATTTGGAACCGTTCTCATACTCAGCAGCGATAAAGGCAAACAGTATATCCAATTCTTCTGAGTTTCGTCAACTAACTTCCTAAGTTTATTCTTAAGGGTTCCATTGTACCTTTCCACCAGTCCTGCTGACTGTGGGTGGTAGGCACAATGGTTCTTCAAGGAGATTCCAAAAAATCTTCCAAGTTGCTGGATTGTCTGATTAACAAAATGTGTGCCATTGTCACTATAAATCCTTTCTGGTATGCCAAATCTAGGGATTACTTCTTTTATCAGGGCTTTTGCCACTGTTGCTGCATCCAGATTTTTGGTTGGAAAAGCTTCTACCCATTTAGAAAACATATCTACAATGACTAGACAATATTTTTTCCCTTCACACTTATTCAATTCTATGAAATCCATACAGATAGTATGGAACGGATACGGTGGTATAGGAAAGCTTCCTTGCTTAGGTTTAAATGCCCCTTGTGCATGGTGCTTGTTACAAGTATGACAAGCTGCACAAAATTTTTTTGTGTAGTTTGTGAATCCGTATGTTTGGAATATTCGGTTTACTAACTGTACCATCCCCCCTGTTGAGACATGGCACTGCCCATGGCTCAACAAAGCTGCATATCTAAATAAATTAGATGGCAATATCGGTTTTCTCTCTTTGGAAATGTACAGTCCATTTTCAAGAATTGCGCCTTGTTTTTCCCATTTTCGTTTTTCTACTTTTGTAGTAAGCGTTTGCATTGTTTTCAACATGTCTAAATCTAAAATCTCAGAGGGTTGTAATTCCTCATTCAAAAATAAAGTTTCTGAGTCTAAGGCCGCTTGCTTTGCAGCTGCATCAGCTCTCGCATTTCCTTTCGAAATCCTATCCTGTTGCTTTGTATGAGCTACACCTTTACAAATAGCTACTTTAGTAGGTAACTGGATAGATTCTAATAATTCCAAAATAAATTGCGCATGATTGATTGGTTTTCCACTAGATGTTATCATTCCCCTATTTTTCCATTGTTGCGCAAATACATGTACTGTAGAGAAAGCATACTGACTCTCAGTATATATGTTTACACATTTGTCTTTTGCTAAAGTACATACCCGTGTCAAAGCTATCAATTCTGCTGCTTGTGCAGACAAGTTATGTGGTAAGGGTTGGGCTTCTAAAATTTCAGTGTCTGTAACTACTGCATACCCCACTAGATTCTTTCCTGTAGGGCCCCTTCTGCATGAGCCATCCACGTAATATGTCACCTCAGCATCATCCAAGGGCATATCTGTGAGATCTCATCTAGGCAAGGCTAACTGTTCAATTTCCTGCAGGCAGCTGTGCGGTGTGCCATCCGCAGGAGTTGGGAGTAATGTTGATGGATTTAATGTTGTACATCATTCAATTGTCATATGAGGTTGGCTCAGCAGTATAGTCATACATGAAAGATGTCTAGCAGGGTAGAGATATGCTACTTTTTCTTGCAGTAAAATTATTGCGACTGCATGAGGCACTCTCAATGTGAGAGGGTGGAATAACACCACTGAGGCCGAGGCCTGTACTGCCATTGCAGCTGCAACTACTGCTTGTACACAGTGAGGCAAAGATCATGGGACTGGGTCTTACTGCGATGAATAATAGGCTATGGGGCGTTGCTTATCCCCATGTTGTTGCGTCAGCACTGACATCATATATCCTTGCTTACAATCTACGGTCTGAAAGAACCATTTGTGATAATTTGGGAGTCCTAAAACTAATGAAGAAGCTATCAACTGCTTCAACCTGCAGAAAGCCATTTCTGCTTCGGGTGTCCATTGTAACAAATCTTGTGCTGCCATTGGCATTTTATATATTAAGTCAGTCAGTGGAGCAGATTCCAAAGCATAATTTGGTATCCAACTCCGACAAAAAATAGTGGTCCCCAAGAAGGACATCATTTCCTTCTTGGTTGCTGGTTTGGGTGCTTGTAAAATCGCTGTCTTTCTATCCTCGTCCAATATCCTACCTTCATTGGATATCACATATCCTAGGTATCTAACTTGCTTTTTCAAGAGTTGTAACTTACTTTTGTTCACTTTGTGTCCTTGTGTTGCTAAGAATTTCAATAGCGCTACAGTATCTTCCTGGCATTGCTGCTGGGTGGGGGCTGCTAGCAAAATGTCATCTACGTAAAGTAGAATTTGACTACCTCCTGGTGGGGTAAACCCTGCCAGGTTGCTAGCCATTTCTTGTGCAAATATTGTTGGGCTCTCACAATATCCCTGTGGTAGTCGAGTATAGGTATACCTTTTTCCCTGAAATGTAAATGCAAACCAGTATTGACTATCAGGATGTATAGGTATTGAAAAGAAAGCATTGCTGATATCTACCACAGAGAAATACTTTTGTTGCGGTTTTAAATCATTTAACAAGGTATGTGGGTCTGGCACCGTGGGTGCTCTGGGTATCACTGCATTGTTTACAGCTTGTAAATCTTGAACCATCCGCCATTCCCCGTTTGCTTTTTTAACAGAAAATAGGGGTGTATTACATGGTGAATCAGGAGATTCTACCAGTACTCCTTCCCTGAGTAATGCTGCTATTATAGGCTTGATTCCTATTTCTGCATCTCTCCTCAAAGGGTATTGTCTTTTCTGTGGCCATGCCGACTTTGGGGTAATTGTAACTGGTCCTGCTGTTCAAATAAGTCCTACATCTGACTTGCCTGTTGACCAAAGAGCCGTTGGTATCTCACATAAGGCTTTCTCTTCTTCTTCTAATAAAAATGCTAATCAGCTGTTCTCGCTAGATTGCAAGTGTCCAGCTGGATGTGTCTGTGTCAACCAATTCAACTTTTGTTTCTGTATTCCCTGTTTTGACAATTCTAAGTCAGTCTGTTTCTACCATCTTGTTACCTTTTCTCCTAAGTCTGCCCATTTTACGTTTTTATTCTTTGTCAAGCTGACATGTGGCAATCGATTTGATCTATATAATGCAAGGAATTCTTGAGGTAATGAACAGCTAACCACACTGTTCCCCTCAGTATCCCATTACAAAGTATGTAATACTAATCTAGTTGCACGATTTCTGAACAATTCTTGCTCATATTTTCTATCAGGTCCTGGTGTATTACAGTAGTACAGAGTACAGTGTAACAAATGCTGTCGATCAGTGTCAAGGGAGGGGGCTTTACTGATGGCTATGTTCATCAGTTCCTCGGTTACTGCCCCTGGACCAGTCGTAACTAGGTCCTGGCTGTACCAGTAAAAAGTTTCACCCTCCGATTGCACCACAAAGGTATCCATTTGTCTCTGTGCCTCCATACCCTGTACAGTTGGAACTACTGCTATGCCAAATATCTGCATAAGGTCCCTGCCCAATAGGTTCACTGGACACTTTGCAGAAACAACAATCTTACTTCTTTGGGTCATACCTGAAACAGGGTCAGTTATTGCTATATCATGGGAAAGTGCTTCCCTGTATAGCTGTCCATTCGCAGCTTTCACTAGTATATAATCAGGTGATTCAGAATGTTCTGGTAACTTGGAGGGGTGTATCAGGGTCCGTGATGCTCCTGAGTCACACAGGAATTTAACTTTCCTTCCCTCCACCAGAAGTGTAACTTCCGGATTCGTGTCTGCTAAGTAGAGCTCTAGGCTTAAAAATGCTAAATCCAAAATTTCACTTTCTTCATCCTCTATATCTACTTGCACTTCCTCTATTCCTTCTATCACATTTACATTTGTTTTCTGTTCATTAACTTCTCCTGATGATTTCTGACTTTTGCATGATGTATCTTCACCATCATATAGTCAGTCCTCATCTCCCTTGTCTTCTGTGATTACCTTTTTGTTCTGTTTACAATCCCTCGCTAGATGTCCCTTCTTTCCGCACTTAAAGCATTCACCTCTCTTGTTTCTTTCCTCAAAATCTTCCGACCGTTTGTCAGACTGTTTATTTCCCTGGGCATTTTTCTTTCCCTTTTTACCTGACTGTAACACAAATACTTCAGCTCCGTCTTCAGCAGTGAAGACTTGCGCCTTCTTTTTCTTCTTGCTATTAAAATGTCTTTCAGCATGTCTAGCATATTCAAGTAAGGCTTGTAGCCTACCTGTTCGATGGTCCATCATGTGCTTCGTAATGAAGCTGCTGATAGGTGCAATGCAACCTTTTAAAAATGCATTTTTCAATTGTTGTTCATACGGGGAATCATTCACTTGATTTTCAGGAACTGTCATTCTGCTATGATTATTAAAACATTCTAATAATCTAGCATAGTACCCATCTATTGTCTCATTTTCCTGTTGTATGCATTGGTTAATGCAAGTCCAATCTGCTCTAGGTTTCCATTTCTCAGAGATTCGGTCTGTAAGACCTTTCACTCTATTGTCTAATTCTGCATCACTATGTGGGAGTGGTTTAAGCTCTGCATTACAAGGATTCCAGGTGCCACAAATCATGTGCCAATCTGGACCTATAATTTGTCTTACTACTTTTTCTACTTCTTCCCCATTCAAGTGGTAACTCAACCTCATGCCTTGCAAATCTTCTAAAAATTTTGTAAAATTAACTTTCGGATGGGGAATTCCCACAGTAGCTTTCCGGATATCCTCCGGTGTCCATGGTCTGTATACTAAGAGTGTTGGGTCCTGCCCTGCTTGTCCTGCCTGAGGATTTCGGACCTCTATAAGCAGACATATTTCTTCCTCACTCTCATCCTGTAGGTTTCTCTCTATTTGATATGATTCTGCGTCCCCATGTATTTTACGTGCTCGGGACCTAGTTTCAATAGGATCTCTAACAAATGATTGTGGTCTCGCTGAGACTTCAGGATAACGCGGAGGCGGACCAGCCTGTCCACTCGCTTCATATCCTGAAAAAGGCAATGGAGGGGGCAGGGGAGGAGGAGCTGTTGCTATTACTATGTTATTATCTTCTTTGTCTAAGAATAATGTTTTTGAATTTTTTGCCTTTTGTTCCCTACGGTTTGCTTCCTCAATCCACCTGTGTGCTTGAGGAATGCCTAATTGGCATTCCTTTTTTGCCTGACTTCCCGCATCAGTTTTAAGTTGCTTAAGGAGTTTAACCAGTGAAGTTTTATCTAATTTTCCATCAAATTCATATTTGTTAACCCATTTTGTATAATACCTAACATTATCAGAACGTTGTGATTGCATATATTTTGCGTCTTTGGTTAGGGGCGGATCTCGCGATGTTTTAGAGCACTGATTTCCCATGTTAAAAATGTTACGTAACCCTTCTTATCACGTGATATCAAAATTTCAGTTCCTTTTCACAGTTTATCTAGAATAACTGCCTACCTTATTCTGTTACCCTGATCTATGACCAAATATACAGTAATTCCTTTTGTCCCTGATCTGCATAACAAATCTTGACAACAATATTTACTGTAACCTAGTCCCTGATCTAAAACAGAAAAAAGGCAAAATCTTCCTACCTGAGCCTTCGGTATTGAGCCATCCAGGATCCACTCTTCGGCCACAGATCAGAAAGTGGCCAGCCTCTTTAAACGACAATTCAGTCGGAGGTCTTTTCACCCAAGAAGAACCGTTTCGGTAACTTCTCCTGCGCAGTATTCGACCACCGATAGACTCTGATTTGCAGCTGTCTGAGGGATTTCTGGCTAAAGAAGGACCAAACTGTTAAATAAAATCAAGAGATCAATACACAGGAGGTTCAGGTTCAAAAGTTTACTAGTGTACACCAGGAGGCAAAAAACATACAAGTACAGAATTTTGTCTAACATGAAACAGGAAGTGCACAATTTTATAGTCTTTACATTCAAGTTGTGCCCACCTTACTGACTTGGTATGTCACAGGGCATCTACATCACTTTAGCTTACAGTCCTCTATTCATAAAATACTGCTGATGCTGTATATTTAAAAAAGTTTTCCTCTGGTAACAATACGGCCTTGCTTACCACCTGGTCAGACATAATGTCTTTCTGTAAAGTTACTTCTTCAAGGCTTCAGACCAGTTCGAATACAATAGCAGATTCAGCCTTTTAATACACTTCTTTGTTCCCTGTAACACTTTCCCAACAGCTGCGTGTTATCTTAGTAACACATACACAAGGCCAAATCATCCCAGCAGGAAAGAGCAGAAGATTTCATTATTTCACATATTTAATTTCCTGACCCAGCAGATAATCACCTGTGAAAAGCATAAACATTAAGACTTGCTAAGCTAGCAACTGCCAGGGTGAGAGGTCAACTTGCTACAGACCACACTGCAGTTTCAAAACTACTTGCAATTACACATGAATTCATCCTTTTTGTTATATCATTAATAGAATAAAATGCATTACATACTACTTTGCTTTTAAACTAGCATTTCACATATATTCAAATGCATATTTTTCTAAAAATGTTTAGGGCCATCGTGGAGGCACAGGTATGTTCAAAAAGGCACTCCAGACAGATGCTCAGGGTTCTAAATGTGGCACACTTTGACATCTGTGACTGCTTCCACTGTGTTGTTGATTCTGTGGATCGGAGGAGTAACACACTGGAATGCACATTTTCTATGATGGCGCATCTGCTGGGAGGGGAATCTTGGCCTCACTGGCGTAGGTCAGCAACTACATCTGCTGTGAGCCAATGTAGCCTTGTCTGATCATGCTTCTGTAGTGGCAGTATTTCCCCTGCTCCATCAGGGAGTGTGCTGTCCACACCCAGCCATGGCAAACCATGGGGTCGTGGCCCTGGGTATTCCTGTGAAGGGAGCACATCCAGCAGACATCAATCACCCGAAGGTAGCAGCCCTGCATCTCACTTGGGAATGGAGGTGCCAGTGCAAATCCTGGCAGAGCCAGTTCTCATGGTTGGGGGGATTGCAAAGATGAACTGTCAACTGTTGCATGCACGGCTCACATCTATCCAACATATAGACACATAGAGCTAGCACTGAGATTGGCTGTTTGCATGCAGACACTCACACATTGATATTACATCGAGGGCACCTACAGACACACGCACAACATTTTCATGGTCACTCCTGCTTGCTTCACTTCCTTACTCACACACAGTCACTCATGCACCTTTTGTGTCAGCCTAGGCCTCCTGCACCCCCAGACAACATCATGTGCAAGTAATGATAACTGTGCCATATCCCTGTTTTCTATCTTTTTGATTCAGGGATAGTAAAGTTATGTGTTTGATGCACAGGGTGACTATTTAAATAAATGACGATTACCTCTGCAATGGCAGTATTGAACTGATGATTGCACCTGTCAGTTATGTTATACTTGGCCAGTTATACAGATGCTACCATCATCATTTCACTACTTTACAGTGGATGATCTTGTAAGGGTTGCAAAGGTAACAACTGAAATTTGTAACATACAATATGAAATTTTCCCAGTAATTATTTTTATTACAGACTTGTACACATCAGAAGTCACAACATCAGATTAAGATATCTGGATTTTAAGTGTGCATTGTAGTCAACTCTCATCAAAACAGAAAAAGTATAATAGTATTTCTGGCATGTACATCACCATAGATTCATAAGTTCATAGGATTTTACTAGGCTGTTGACCTGTTGGTGTATAGAAGGCTAGCCAGGAAATAACAATATAAGATTCAATGTCAGATATCATGTGTGGGCAAGATTTGTCTAGCAAGGACTAACCATATCCAGGTGAGAAGCATGGGCAATGCAGGGCAGAGATAATTTCAAATCCAGTCATCCAGGCTGTGATAAAACAGTGTCATGGATGTGCTCATCTTGACATGGTTTTGAAGCATATTCCAGAGGAGTGACAACCTATGGGAAATGCATCTGTCTCTCCAGTATGTCCTATATATGTCAGTCTACACATTGATGGCCCTTGAACAGCTGACTGTATTCCCAAATAACATATGTAAGGGCATCATTTCCATCACAACTGGGTTAGAGATAGCACTGTAAGGCATACATAAGTCACCTTGAAGCAGTCTATATCATACTGAGTACAGTGACAGCTACATCAGTCTGTCCATATTAGACACGTGTTTGACAGCCTAATATATATTACTTGTAAATCTCTGAGGTCTGTCAATTTTCTTCAGGTGTCCATTACACTACATAGCAAAGGGAACATTATATTCAAGAGTAGCCATGGGGTGGGATGACTATAGGGGAATAAGAACTGCATGTGATACTGCTGCAGTGGCTTTGCTAATATGATTCAATATGTAGAAAACCTTCCTCACTGCAGTAGACACATGTTGCAGTGTACTTGTGTTCTCAGGTCTATCAATACATAATTTTTGATTAGAGCATTCAGGGTTATGTCATAATATGTTGTCACACTGTTAATAACAAATAAAATCATGATGCATTTATATGACGGTCATTTAGCAGCAAAGAGTTATCATCAGGCATTGGCCTGTGTAAGCCCCTTTTGAACAGCACTCACATTGTTATGGGATAAATGATAGCACCTAAGTTTCCTTCAACCACAAACCTGACAAGCCACAGACACTCTGTTTTGGTCCAGACTTCTGAGAGTTACATGGCGAATTTGAATGGACACAGCATTGACACTTGTAACACATGGGTGATGGTTCTGCTGCTAGAGGTGAACTCTCCCAATTTGAATGAATGTTGTTTGTCTGTAACCCAATTTGCAACCCACCAGACAACATAGCAGTTGATATTCATCTGGCTTCACTTCTCACTGATGCATGAATGTGGGATTGTATGGAAGGCCTTGGCCAAGGACAAGTCAAGATAGACAAAATCAGTGCTGTGCACACATACTATGTCTGTGTTCACATTATTGAATAACAACAGTTTTAGCATGCACAACCTTCCCTTGAGAAGACCATGCTGGAACAGATGTAATGTTTGGATGTCAACCCTGTTCTTGTATCTGACATCCATGAAAATCCATTCCATTGAGGCTTGTGAAATGTAAGGGACTATAAGTATATGTGTATGCCATTGATCCACCCTTGAGTAGGGGGGAATAGGTCACTGATTTCAA
This sequence comes from Protopterus annectens, assembly GCF_019279795.1. NCBI lineage: Eukaryota > Metazoa > Chordata > Ceratodontiformes > Protopteridae > Protopterus > Protopterus annectens. The sequence continues at coordinate 577,981,119 of NC_056734.1, read as the reverse complement.
ATCTGTGTGGATAAAGGCAGTACTCAGACTGTGATTGTATAGGATGCCCAATGCAGTAGTTTGCTGGTAAAGACCATTAGGAATGCATGTCGGAATGCCATTTGGTCCCGTGTAAGCTGTGTTCCTAGTACTGGAGAGAGTAGTGATTACTTGCTATTTGTAGAGAGATGTTGGAAGTTATGTTGAAGATATATGTTGTGGTAAGCTTTTGGGTGGGTGGGGGGATAATTGTTATCCAAGCATGTCTGCTAACTGGTTTTCAGTTTACACTGGTTCAGTGTGTGCGCAATACCATCAACAATTAATTCAGCACACATCTGAGTTATACCTTTGCTGTTGCAGATGTAGCAGAAGAAAATGTTATGGTTATTCTTGGCTATGGTTTCAACATATTTTCCATAGATGCTGCGTGAGGATTTTACAAGGTGTGTTATTGTCTTGTTTAGACTAGAGATGTTATTCTTCCAGTTTGGGATTTAAACTTTTGTATTTGTAGACATCAACCTCATTTGTTTACTGTATAATCAAGTAATGTCAGACATCCATCAGCATGGTCATGATTTTATTAAGGATCTTCCATTGATCCTATCAGGTACGTCTGTGTCTATACATTTGTGTAGATGTTTATACAAGGGATCAGGGTATACCTTACCTAATTGTTCATGTCCTCTGTGCAAACTGGAGTGTGGAAGATGAGTATACCGTCCCTTAGGATGGTGAATCTACCTTGGAAAATGTATGTTCAGCTGACCTCTCATTTTTTAGTTCTGTGCCTATTGCAAATTCTGAAAAAAATTACTTTATGGTTGGACTGAAACAGTGCAGCCCCTACATGTGAGGGGTTGTATTGGACAATGCTATTTGTGAGGACTAGATATAGAATATTACAGACACCTGTGGGGTGGTACAGTCATAATTCCATGGTGTATGTGTTATCAAAGTCCTGGAATTATTGTGCAAGTGAGTTTGGCCTCATATAAGTTTCACAATCAATGTGGTTATATTTGTAATCATCCTCAAGTAGGTTGTATTGTATAAAATTAATTATTAGAAGTCTGTGTGGCCTTTTTTGTTCATGGAAGGGGACATATAACTGGCAATAATATTTTGGGGTTTCTTAGCCTCAGTAAATTGGAGTTACATTAACTCCATACACTTATGTTTTCAATCTCTGTAGAGGAGGAATTGCTTTCAATGAGGAGAGATAATCCACCCCATGTGGTTCCCACAACTTCAAATTTCAGTCTGAATGTGTGGAAGGCAATGCAGCCTTGAAAGGCCAGGCTACTTACTGCAGCCTTGCAACAGGTTTCTGTGAATGCACAGATGTTCACCACTTCCATTGAGGCAAATGCTGACAGAGAGTGCAGTTTCTGTTATTAACTGCTAAAGTTTATCAGCATGACACTTACTTTGTTGGAATTACATATTTTCATGTAGTAACTTCTGTTTCCTTGACATTGCCATACAAAGGCATTATGATGGAGGCATGTGCCTTAGCCAGCATACAAAAACCTACAGGTGCCGGGTGAAGTCCATGTCTTTAAACACAGTGTGGTCTATCCACAATGTCATCAACACTGACAGGAACTGGAGCCCCTTAGAATGACAGCAGACATGTAACCAATTTCAGAAGATCATCCTATGTGAGCTTATCATACTGGTCAAACATAGGGACATATATGCCTGGGACACATATGCTCAGTCATGGCTGTCTTCATATATTCTCTAAAGATACGTCTCAAGTTGTGCATATCAACACCAACTATGATGGATTAATAGTGGGACTTCTTGTAAAGAGACTTGATTGCATGTGTGATGTGACAAGTACTTGTGACACACAGCTGACTCTACACATCTCTTTGTTTAAGCTGAAGAGTGGGGCAGGTATATGGCTAATTGTACAATCAACTTTAAGGACAACCTTTTCAATAGATAACTATTGCCTTAGGCACTTCCTGGTTGAGAGACTGATGCTTCCTTTTTGTGTGTATTGTATGCTTTGGGTTTAGGTGTACCATGCTCATGTTTTGGATGTCTTTGTTGTTTCTGTAAGATGCTGGAGAGTACCTCCACCCATGATGGTACTTCACTGATGTTGTAGTAAGGGCCCGAGGCATTATCTGCACTGAGTCAATGAAGACATATCAACTAGTCTAGCAGATGAAAAAGTGGGACACTGACAGCTCGTAATGAGAAGTGTCATTCTGGTATCTGCATAGAGAATGAGAAAAGGATGAGCGTGTGTGATATGGTGCTATTTTGGGGGGGCTAACATATGGGGTGTACAGTAGTAGGTCTATCCAAAGTGGGATCTATACTTCTGTCGTGGAGAGATAAGATGTGACATCATTGCTTGTTTAACTGACATTTTCCCAGCTGTGTTAAAGTAATAAAAGCAGTAATTGTCAATTTGTTTGTTAATAACATTACAAAGGCAACAGAGTCAAAAGAAACACTGTTCTTTTCAAAACATAATCATAGCAACACAATAAAAATAAACTATACTTTTTCTTACATAAGTAAAGGCAGCAACTGTACATACTGCATGGCTTTCACTTCATAACAGTGACTAAAAACAATGGCATGATGAATTTGCATAGAACAGTGTTCCATAGGCTGTTGTAGAACACTCTCTGTGTAATGTCCAGTAACAGCTCAGGCACGCACACACACACACCACCACCCCCAATTGACTGTAGTGAGAATAGAACCCTACGTATATAACTACACAGACTACAGAAAGCAGTACTTAACACACATCACAGCACAAATCTGATTTTAATAGGACTGCAGGTGATCTTATAGTAAATGGCATCAGCAGGCCATGTGGGGGAGAAGAGGTTGAAGGCCTGCTTGAAATAGATGTTTGTGCAAACAGAGAAATCAGTTTGGGATATGCACATTCATCTTCTTTATGGAGACACACACCCAGTTGACTGCTGTGAGAATTAAATCCTTACCTATCTAAGAGCACAGACTACAGAATGCAGTACTTAATGCACATGCCACAGCACAAGTCTGATTTTAATAGGATTGCAGGGGATCTTATAGTAGATGAAATTAGCAGGCCATGTGGGAGACAGGAGGTTGGAAGCCTGCTTGAAATGGATGTTTGTGCAAGCACCAAAACACTGCAAAACCATGCCATTGGAGAAGTCCATTTGGGATACACACTTCTACATGTGTGAGCATGCTCGTGCACACACACACACACACACACACACACACACACACACACACACACACACACACACACACACACACACACAGTCTATTGCATTAATAAACAAACACCTACCTACCTAAGTGCATGGATTACAAAACACAGTACTTAATGCAAGCATGACAGCATATGTTTGATTTTAATAGGACTCCAGCTGAACTTATAGTAGCTGACATCAGCAAGCCATGTGGGGAACAACATATTGGGAGGCCTGCATAGGCACATTGTGTCTTAGTGTCATCTGAGTCTAGTAGCCTAACAGAAGTACACTGTTTAGAAGCCTAGCTGTGTAAAAATACAAGTACCCATACTGAGCATATTTGGCTGTTTGAGTTTGGCAGAGTGAACCTATGAGTACCACCAAATGGCCCTGTCCATGAGGGACCACAAAACATTATATATTATTTCTTGTACTGTAGTTGATATATCTGTTGTAAAATTAAGGAGACTCCAGGGTTTTACTCATTGTTGGTATGGTTGGTGGTGGGAAAACAAATGGATGGATTGCAAATTTATGTACATATAGTTATATTGTGCCCTCATTTTGCAATGTTTCCACACGTAGTCTTATGTTAGGCAAAGGATCTGGGAAATATAGAGCAATAAAAACACTTGTCTGTCTAATGTAATAGTGCAAGGAGCATCAGATTTGTGCTATGGTTAAATAAGTGTACACTCATGCGCATTTGCCTCTTTACCTGTTTGCATGTAGGTAATCAATGCTCAAACACGAGGTGCACTGCTAACTTCTGAGACTTACTATTATGTCATATGTACCTGCTACAATAGCCCACTCCTATCTCTACTCTAGGCTGGGATTTCCCATTTACTAAGAGCAATAATTGAATGTATCCACTTTGTGTTGTTGGCAGTCTGACATACATCTTATCTGGTTTTTCCCTGTTTCTTCAATGCTGTGTTCAAATATTTTCTACACACGGCAAGTTGCGCAAATATGGTATTAAAACAAGACAAAGGATAAATATTAAAAGTATGGGGACACAGAGTCAATGTCTGTAAAAGCACACTACAAACTGATAGTACACCTCCAAAATGTTGACTTCTATCAGGATTAGAATCCTACAGCAAACACAACAAAGTCTTGAGTTTAAAATTGGATCCAAGTAAATAAAAATCCAAAACTTTTTTATACAAACAAGTGAGCGCTTTTGTTTATTAAAATATAAACTTCATCAGACCAGGTCTGATGAAGTTTATATTTTTATATTTTAATAAAGAAAAACACTCACTTGTTTGTATAAAAAAAGTTTTGGATTTTTATTTACTTGGATCCAGTTTTAAACTCAAGACTTTGTTGTATTTGCTGTGTGGTTTTGGAGGCACTCATCATAACCTATCTACTTTTCAGAAGTTGGTCTTATTTATTCGTTAGGATTAGAACCCTCACAGCAATAAGGCTTCAGCAAACAGGATGGCTGCCTTACTCCTTTTTGCCGCAGAAGCAGCATGCCAGAACTGGTGTTATTCATCACACAACCGAATGCATAACAACGTACACTGCTATCAAACCATGGCCTGTATATTGTACAAGTAATTCTCTGTATTATATTTGGACATACAGCAGTTAGTAGTCACACAACCTGTCATAATTATGGTTACAAATATAGATCTGTCTGTCTTACATGTCTGTGTTTGTTAGTTATTCATCAGTTACCTAACACATGCAATGCATAAGTAATTCTATATCATTGTTCTTAAAATGTGACAGGATATTAACTGTGGCATAAACACATATATACTGTGGTTTTGGGGGTAACATAGCTGAGTTACTGTTATGACAGCTACGAGGGTACACTCCTCTTTTGGGGGCATGGGAACAAAGAGCAGTTACTATTATGACACAAACAATTCTGAAGTCAGAAACTGCAATGTGTAGCCTCACTTTCTGACTTCTCTCTTGAATGATTTATCCGTATTCTGCAGTGGTATGTCTGTGTGAATGGTTCATGCCTGAGGCTTACTAATTATAAATGAACATATATTAGTAAATAAGTGTCTGTAGTCCCATGTTAATGTAATTTCTGTACATATCCACTACTATTTACTTGCTTATTGTACCAAGTTAAGAGATACAATGATATGTCATTAATAATCCTCAAGAATACAGTCTAAGATCAAGACTTACCTTGTAAATGCAGCAATTGACACACCTTTAATTTAGGGCTGACTCTGTCTAATGCAAGCAGTACACAACCAATACGTGGGTAGGTAAAGGTTGTGTGATTTGCCTGGCATCAGTTTTAATATATGTGTGTGAGTAGGAGAAAGGTATTAGATCTCTGGGTCCCTAAGTGGTCAGTGAATGTGCTATGCATTTTATCTTAGCCAAAGCAACAAAGCTACAGGGACAACAGCTGGGGGTTCCTCCTCTGAGTCCTCTCGTGGCTGTGGCTGTGGTGACCTAGGCATTGGGGGGATGTGTGTCCCTTCCCCTTGCTGATCATGCTGCAACTGTTTCCACTGGATCAGATTATGGAGCATAGCACATACTGTGAATATTTATGTACATGTGCATGGATTATACTGCAAGGCTCCACCGGATATATCTAGGCACTGGAACCGTGACTTCAGAAGCCCAGACACATGCTGTATGATGTTTCTAGTTTGAGCATGTGCTTCATTACGGCATTCTTCCATGTGTGTGTGTGTGTGTGTGTGTGTGTGTGTGTGTGTGTGTGGGTGTGTGTGTGTGTGTGTGTGTGTGTGTGTGCACTTCTGATGGGTGTAATCATCCACTGTTTCAGGGTGTAGCCAGCATCCCCCAGTAAATGGCCTTGTGGGATGTCCCCCCAACAATCATCTGCTATGGCTGTGATGTGTGCCAGATATGGAAGTCATGATAACTGCCAGGGTTACCAGCACACACATTCAAGATAATCCCCTGAGCATTGCGCATGACTTGGGAATGGATGGAGTGGTATCCCTTGTGGTTAATGTAAATTCTGCTCTACTCACCAAGTGGTGCCTTGATGTGTACATGAGAGTAATTTATGGTCCCTAGTACTTTAGGGTAGTGCACTACATGGTAGAACTGTTGCATATTGCTGGCCCTCTCCTCAGAAGAAGGGGGGATATATGTGCTGACTGGCATATATGAGCATAGCATTCAGGAACTGGTGGAGAATCATGGATGTTGATGCCTGTGACACACACATCATGTCCCCAGCTGTTTTTTGAAAAGTACCTGTAGCTAATATTCTAAGGACTACACATACCTTAGTTTCCACTGGGAGAGGTTCCCCTCTGTTGGCTCTGAGGTGAGGGTGGCAGAGCTCACCGAGTTCTTGTAATGTTTCTCTGTCCACACTGTGGCGCTCTACAATCTCACTTCATGTGGCACCTAGAAAGTTACCCTTGGCCTGAACACTCTTCTCCTTCTTGGCCTAGGCCTATTGTCAGCAGCACCAGCAGCATTGGCTTTAGCCTCTTGCACATACAGATGTGGAATCACTGCAGCAGCCCCTAGCATTATCTCAGATAACATTTCCAAGTCTCTACTCCAGTGGTATTGAAAGTCAAGGGAAAATAAGAATGTAGGCTACATGGATACTGTATAAATTTGTTGAATAGGTCCATCATGTGGGATTGGCTAATTAAGATGCAGTTCACCTGCTTAGGCTGCAATTAGCATAATTTGAAACACCTGTTTGAGTGTTCAGTAGTGCACTAAGTGCACCTTAGCACAGTTCTGTGCACTGTTGCATAAATAAGGTGAGCATAAGCAAAATTTATAATTTTAATCTCTGTTTTCCTGATAACGTGCAAACATGGAACATAAAACGTGCAGATAAACTTATACATTCTATACTCGAACCCAGGACCATCGAGATTGTAGCCCTACATATACAGGTGCTGCCACAGGAATAGTTACATAACAAGCCTTTTATTGCTCTAAGCGCACCAACAGTCAAACATTTTAAGAAAAAAAAAAGGGAAGCTGACACACCGTCCTGATGTCATCACTCACTGTTGACATCCATTGGGGAAAAAAAACACTGTATAGGTGCCTACACGAAGTGAACATCCCTACAGGGTTACTGTTTTTTTTTTTGTGATTCAACAAATTTACTGATTCTGGCCTCATTTGCATAACGACAGGGCTGACAACCTGGAATCTACATGGTTCGTAGCCGTGTAAGCAGAGCAACTGCATGGGAGCCCAGTGTTGTGAATAGAAGGCAGGGTATTGCTTTGCCTATATATGTGATACATAACACATTATACTTACAGTACATTATAATACTCTGCTTCCTGAGTTTTAAACATTTTAGTAGCCTGCATTACATGTAAGTTTATTTTTCATTTGGGGTGTAGGACCAAAGGTGCATTTATGTCATGGCAGTTACATTGCTATTTTTTGGGAGACTGATTTTCTAACATCCACTTTGTGTATAGGCCATAACGTGTGGTGTTACCTGTTAACGTCAATTCTGTTAATATTTCAGGACTTTTGCATGCCCTTGTTGCCATGTAGAGTCCTGTACTTGGAAATTTTCTGCCTACACTACCAACATGCTTATGGAGTCTACATGGTTTCATTATAGCTTGTTGGATCACTCAAGGATGTTGATTTGCTTCATTAACATAAATGTTAGCTACTTATGCTTAAATTTGCATTCCATGAATATTTTCGTATTTGCACAGGAGCGGTTGTGATTGCATGCCCCTGCACAGAGTTTACTGAATCTAAAACTTGGCAGTGCCTATGTATGCATCGTGTTGTGACACTCACATGGTAAAAATTATTGTGTAAGCTTTATTGAATTCCCCAGAGTGGCTTTCCTGGGGTGAACCTGTTGTGGTGAAATTGCCAATATGATATGAAGGCACATATAGCAAACAACTGCAGACCAAGTAAATGACCAAAGTGCACACACCTATTCTTTTTACACACACACACACACACACACACACACACACACACACACACACACACACACACACACACACACACACACACACACACACACACACCTCATATATGACTCCTTCTGCAATTCATATGGGGTTACATGTATTGGTAACATATATTTTTTATAAGACCTGTTGCTCCTACTACTATTAGAACTGTCTGGGTATCTTTCTTCCACATTGCTCTTGTTTCTGCCTGCAAATCCTGATATTTTATGATCTTGTGTCTCTCTGTACGCAAGACACTCATCACTGGGTGTAGCGATTTCAATGATCAATGCTATTTATTTATTTTTTTCAAGGACCGCTATATCTGGTTTTCTAGCATATATCTTTTGAACTGTTGGTAATGGATGATCCCATGTGATGTAAATTTCATCATTTCTATGATGCTTTGTGGCTTATATTTCCAGCATTTTGCACCCACTTCAATACAATAATGTTTGCACAACCCCAGTGCAAAAGTCTTGCCTTTCAATTTACAGTCCTTCTGCCATTAGTATGTCACAGCCAGCAATGAGGTGTGCAACTGTTTCCAATTCTGTTTTACAAATCCTACATTTGACTGTTTCTCACACAGGTTCAATGGACTTTCTAAACCAATGTGTATGTAGCCCACTATCTTGGGCCACCAATATTAGGGTCTATATTATATCATCGAACGCTTAAAAAAGTGAACGCTGATTGATCGACCTAATTTAAGCGAAAGCTTACAATCTCGAACTGTCAGATCAGCGATTTTTTTTTCCCAGGGAAAAAAAATCGCTGATCCAAAACACATACACACAACACAAGCACACCAAACAATCAGAAATCCACACACTTACACCTAAAATCTGATACCTAACCCTACACTAAACTATACACACACCACTAACTACCCACTTACCTTAACCCAAATCCTAACCCTAAGGTCCGTCACTATCGCACACTCACCTCACCCGCTCCCTAACCCTAACTCACTTAAATCCGCGCTAACCCTCATGTCCACTCAATCGCACACACACCTAACCCGAGCCCTAACCCTAACTCACCTAAATCACCCTAACACTCACATCCACACAATTGCACACTTACCTGAATCCGACCGGTAACTTTCCACCATAACACTGAAAATATTGAAGCAACAGAAACGGACAACCGAGTTCTTTCCCTAGGAAAAAATTTGAGTTTCTGCTGCTTTGATATTTTGCAGTTTTGCGAAAATAAGTTCGATCAACCAGCGTTCGCTTTTTTAAGCGTTCGAGGATATAATATAGACCCCAGTATTAACCTTTCATCTCTTGGTTTGAATTTGCCTCTCCTTAACCATTCCTGCATTTGATCCTGATCAACATGAGATTTTTTCCAGAAGTTTTCTATACTTGCAACTATATTTATACATTTTCCACATTTCTTGCCTTCTCATCTGGTCATTCACCATATATTCCTTATTTTGTTTTTTTTTTGGCACATACAGTTGCTGCCTGATTTTTATCTACTTCTGGTTTGGTTTCCTTTCCTGTTTGACGCCAATATGCTTCTGCTAGATTAAGCAGAGAAGTCATCTTAGATTTATTCTCCTCATGTTTCAAAACTTTCACTATGTTTGGGTCTTGTGAAGTCAGCAGATATGTGTGCATCCCACAATTGCAAATCTATATATGTCATCAATTTCAAGGAGGCACATCCCTCCCTGGGAATGGGGAATATCTATCTTGGTATACACTGATTTTTATAAATCGTTTGGTGAGCATGAAGCATCCTTCTTGTTTCCCTGTCCAATCTATCCACCATGTTTTGGGGCCAGTCAATCACTTCAAAACTGTAAGTTAGGACAAGAAGAACAAACTGGTTTATAGCTTGAATTTTGTTCCTGGATGTCATCAGTTTTCAGAATTAATTTAAGACTTCTAAAGTATTCCTTACTAAGTTTTATTCTCATTTGTTCATGTTTTACTGTTGATCAATTCCCAAATATTTATACACTCCCTCTTGCTCAAGTTCTGTTATATCACATTCTTGTCCCAAACTGATGTTTTCTTGTTGCTGCAGTTTTCCTGCTTTAAAGGTTGCTTTTGCACATTTATCAAGACCAAATGACATTCTTATATCATGTGAAAAAGTTCTGACAACTTGCAGTTGCAGTATCAGTTCCTCATCTGATGAGCTATACAGTTTTAAATCATCGACAAAGAGAAGATGAGAAGTCTTTACACTTGGTTGTTTTCTAGAAGCCAAATTATAGCCATGGCCTAAGCTGTTAAGTAGACAGTTTAAGAGCAAGACAGAATAGTAGTGGTGACAAATAGTCACCCTGGAATATCACATTTAAATTTTTATCCCTGGGTTAATAATTTGTCCTTTATCATGGCTTAATTGCAAAGTGGTCTACCACTGTTTTATGGTCATTGTAATGTAGTCGATCAGTGTAGGATGTATCTTAAACATTTTTAAGCACTCTTTTATCCATGAATGTGGGATACTATCAAATGCTTTTTTATAGTCAGTCCATGCCATACTTAGATTCTTCCCCTTTTTACAATTCTCCACTATGACTTTATGTATCAACAAATGATCCTTTGTTCCATATGATTTTCTTTTATTGTCCTTTGCCATAATTGAGTTTTCTTCTAAATGACTATAAACTCAATCAGCTTCAATTCCAGTGTATAGTTTATATGTTGTCAGAAGGCAAGTTATTGGTCTATAATTTTTAGGGTAGCTTTCAGGTTCACTCTTAAGTAGGAGCATTGTTTTCCCTTTTGTTAGCCAGGTTGGTGTCTGTTTGGGATGCACATATAAACAGTTCTTACTCATGGCTAAATCTTCTTGCAAAGATGTTAATATTTTTAATCAGAAGTTAGGTACTGCATTTGGGCCTAGGGTTTTTCCAATTAGATGCTTTTTTTTAACTTTGTTTCAATCTCTCTGGCTGTTATTTCATCCCATTTCATATCCTGTACCTTTAAACTTCTTATTCTTTCTTTTACTTCTTCTATCCGTTTAGCATCTTTGTTATGTTCCACAAGATCTTCATAAATACTTCTCCAAAATATATCTATTTCTTCTTTTTTTTGGTGGTCTTTCAATTCCTTTTATTTTGCTTCCCAATTCTCTATAAAACTTTTTTGCGTCATCAATAAATTGCTTTTGTACTTTTCCTTTATATTTATCTGCATATTTTCTGTTTTTCCACCTGTGCTGATATTTTTAGTTTATTTGTGATAGTGCATGATATATCCTAATCCGTTCTAATACTGTACATTGCTTTTATCACGTCTGTCTTTAAGTATTTTTGTTGATCTGTTCCCTCTTCTATGCTCTTCTAACAGCGACACTTCTCCTCTTAATTGTTTTATAGTTTTCTCTGTTCGATACTTCCATGATGGCATTCGATTTCTCCCTTTCTTTTCCCTCACTACCATGTGTTCTTGTGACAGAAATTTATCTTGTTTACTTCTGTTATATCACATGGATCTCTATGGACAGTCCTAATTACTGTGTTCATTTGTTTATCAAACTTCTGACATTTTGGGTTTTATTGACCTACAGTCTATTTCTTTCATTGATCTTAATATGTCCATCTATCTCTGTTAAATCAAGCAACTTTTTTCTTAGCCTATTTTCTTCAAAACTGAGGGCACATTTTTTTGTTTTTCATTTCCTGCAGGCGTTATATAGAAAGTTCTAGAGCATCTTCCTGTGGCACATTCTCTTCAATTTCATCTTGTGCCATCTGTTGCGCTGTCATATGGGAACTTATGGGAACTCACTGGCCTATCACTCCTCAACATTGACTGCATCAGAGTTACCACAGTTTCCTGTTCCTTCCCTTGCTGTCCAGCTTCAAGTGATTTTTATACTGGTTTCATGTGGAAGGCTCCAAAATATCTTCATATGGCACTGGTCCAATTGCTTTCTGTTCCACTGGTTTCCCCTTAATTTGGATGTTCATTGCTGTAGTCTGTTGTGATGCTTTCTGAATTAGATTTCTATATTGATTCCTTTACTTTGCAGGTACTCCATAACCTCAGTTTCTATTTCTTTAACTTCTCCATTACTAATCTCCTTTTCTACTTTTCCTCTTTGTCTTCTTATTTTTTGTATTGTGAAGTTTTCCATGTCTGGATTCCTTTGCCTGTATTTCTCTTCAAATATCTTTGGTGTTGCTCTTTTTGTATCGGTTAGTTTTGCTTTCTCCTTTGCATAGATACTGCACCATATTAAATGTCTTTTTTTCCCATGTCCATATGTCTTCTTCATATGTCTCCTGATCTTCCTGTTCCCCATTACTTTGGGGACTCGTTCAATCATGCTGTGATGTTAGGCCTTCTACACCAAATCCTTCACTTTGCAGGCACTCCATAACTTCAACTCTATTTTTTAACTTCCACTTTATTAATCTTCTTTCTAAATTCACTCTTTGTGATATTATTTTTTTATTGTGAAATTTTCCTTATGTGGATGCCTTTGCTTGTATTTCTCTTTGAATATCTTTGTGGCTGTCTTCTTTATAATGATTAATTTGGCTTTTGCCTTTGCATAAATATTTCACTATGTCAAATCTCTCTTTCTTTCCCATGTCCATATTTCTTTTTTATACTTTTAAAAATCTCAAGGTTTTGATGTTTATATTTTTGCACTTCCTCAGATGCTTCTTCTTCCAAACAGAGCAAAGTTTCTTGGTCTGTATAGTATTTTTCATAAATCTGTTGTATTATTGAACACAAATTTTTATTTGAGGCTTCTGATAGTTTTTCTTGTGGAAGTATTTTTCTTTCGTCTAATTTCTGTCTTAATCTTTTTGTATATCTTGTGTCTGGAAATTCTGAACTTTTTGCATAATAGTAACAATACATAATTTCTTTCTTATCCTCAGTAGTCCACTCTATCAGTTTTTGTGATTTTTGTGGACTGCTACTTCCTTCTACAACTGGGGGTCATCCTCCTGCTGGGCCTGGCCTGGTACCATTGTAGGAATGTTTCCATATTTTGAGGATTCTACACTGTTATTTTTTTTCCAGTCCTGGCACCAGTGTGCCTACCAGGATCAGGCACTTTTTTATCCTGGGTCTTGTGCACCCAGCTGCTTTTTTAATTTTTGATCTACTTCTGTTAATGATACATGCTATATAAATGCAGTTTATATATCAGTGTCATCTTGGTAAGATTCCGTGAAAAACAGGGTCCACGTCATAAAGGTACTCACCAAGACTTGAGAATGAATTCACTTTCAGCAATACTACTCTCCTTTGCTTGCTGACTCATCATCTCTCCATTCGGACCTAAACTGTTTCTATGTGAGTGTCATGCTACAAAGGAAGGGGGCATAATATATAGTTTACATGGAATGTATTATGCAGTCTTCTCTTGTACTGCAGCATCTTTTAAGAAGAATTAAATGAAACAGGATATCCAAATGAATGTAGTTGTCCAGCATCACTTGAGGTAATTTCTAACCATTTCCAAAAAGGCTAATGATTGTGAAATATAATAAAGATGGGTGGCTATTTTATAACTGTGGGTCTTATATTTGTTTATGGCACCTGCTCTTGATCTGTTCTGATGACATGTAATCACAGCTTTCACATATCATTTCACTTGTCAGATTAACAGTTTAACAACTGCTAACAATAAAAAAATACTGAACTACAGAAAGTTAGTTATTCTGTTAAGTTAAGCATAACGCATGTCCCATACTTCCAAATGATTTGCATATGTTTAAAGCTTCTCTGAATACTATATTTACTGTCAGAGTAATACTGTACTCTAAGAGGGCAACATACTATTTTAGGTAACTGTGTGGTGATGATATGCATACATGTTTCATTCTGTATATGCAGCACCTGAATATTTGTAATTTTCTATAATGCAGGCATCTAAAAACATGGTATTTGATGGTTGCACTGTGGACATGACATCACAGGCCAAGTATAGTAGCATTGATTATCGATAGTAATGCATTATATTATAGCTGCAGGTCAGAGATGATCACATTGAAAACTTCATTGGCATAATTACTGTACTATAAGACTCATCTTAGCATCAGTAATGTCTGGAGATTTCAAAGCAGGGGGGTCTGCAGGAAGCAAATGAAGTGGTGGGGATTAATTGGAATGGTGTGGGGATCTGTTATGATAGGTTATTGATGATTACTTATGATTAAACAGCAGATGGCATCAGTCACTTTCATTCACAGACTACTGCATTGCCCACTCATTATGGCCATATTATAGACTATGTGTACCTCAGATATCTGACTGCAAGCAACAAGGCCAGCCTCAGGTGAAATGTAGCACTAGACAAAGGATTCCATGCTCCCTTATTGCACACTGGTCCCTCATGTACCTCTACAGTGCACCTCTCCAGTTTTCCATCCATCCAGGCCTCACACAATCCAGAAAGGTTACTTCTTGGTTTATTTTCACTTTGTCTTACTTTTTAGAGTTTTTCTTTTAGTCTTTTAACATACCCTAACATAATAACTATGGAGGAAGTAATTGAATTAAGCTAGGGGTCTGGGGACACAAAGTCCCTAAAAGTAATAAAATCCTAGAATCTTTGATGTGCCGTTTTAGAGGGGTTTTAACAATGTTTTGATTTGGTAATGACCTGAATGAAACTCATGAATGAGAGAGAGAGAGAGAGAGAGAGAGAGAGAGAGATCAGTCATTTATTTTGTATTATGCTGACATTTGTGATGGAAAGTTAAACAATTATAGCCAATTTGTTTTTTTTTTTTTTTTGTTTAGATACACTGCAACCCCCTCCCCACAGTCATGTTAATCACAGACAACCCCTTAACCCATCAATTATAGCAACTTTATTCACAGTGCATAACATGGACTTCTGACTGTGTTAAAAAAAGAACACAGAAAAGTATTCTAGCTGGCTTCACATAAATGCCCACTATTTCTTCATATCTAGAATAGTAGCTCCTTAAATTGACCAAATGGCAATAGGGTCAGTCTCTTGTATTCGCCAACAGCCTTTGCACCAAGCAGTTAAAGCCAAATGTATTAATAGCGTATGCCTCAGCACCACAGATATGCAATTGTAATATGATAAAAAAAATAACAATTTGCCACAATAATTTATTTTAACCCACCTATGAACACATATAGATATGACCAGTTATAGCTGCTTGTATTATTATGATTGTAGACCTCCAAAATCTGAGTACAAGCAAATGAATGAATTAGTAGATAAATAACTGCTACACAGGAAAGTAGCTTCTCAGTTCACTGCTGTCAGAATACAATCCAACACCCTGGAATACACCCCTCAGCTTAAAAACCAAGCAGAAAGGTAGAAACTAATGGGGGACAAAGGAACAAACTCAGGGTTACTTATTGCCAATATATAAGTTAAACACTGTTAGAAAAACATAGAAAAGCATAATTTTTCTGAATTCTAGGAAATCTGAAACATAGACATTCATCATTATTTAGTGACTACAGTCCTCAATTATTTGCTAGAATAAAATACACACATTTAAGGAACAGACCAAATATGGAACAAAATCAGACATTTTTGTTAAATAAGGGATTGTTTAGACCATCTATTCCCTCCACACATGACCATCAAATACATCTACTCTCATGAACAAGACTGCAAACATCAGAGAGTAGTTTGTGATGAAATTAATAAATTTATTAATAACTACCAAGCAGGAATGTATCTTCTTGGCTCACTGCTGTAAAAATACATTGTTCAAGCCACTGCACCCCCCCACACCCATATGCATATACACATACTTAGCAATCTCTTAGCCCAAGGATTAAGGAAAAAATGTAAAATAATGGGGAACATAGGGCTAAAACCAAGGCCAGGTGTTATTGATATATATATTAGAAAGTTGCTAGAATAACAGACTTTGAAAGCTGGTAGAATAACAGACTTTGCATTATTATGCTTTCTCTGAAGAAATCATAAACATTAGAAAGTTGTTGTTGTGTCTTTCGGCTTTTCTCGGTTAGGGATCGCCACAGCGGAACTCTGGTCCGCTAATAATTGGCGGTAGATTTTTACGTGCCGAGTTGCCAGCTCTGACGCACAACCTTCAATGAAGGTACGCCCATTCATGCATGTCTCCACACGGAAGACGCTTTAGCTGAGAATCGAACAGGACAACATCTTACTGTGAGGCGACAACGCTACCGCAGCACCACCTCCGCAGTTCTTATAAACATTAGAAAGTACAGACCAAAATATGAGGTAAAACCAGACACATTCTCTGAAATCAAGAGACATTTGAGAGCATCTATGCCCCCACATATAACATCTATTACACATGCACACACAATACGCATACACACTCAGAATATCTTCCTGCATGCTAGATAAATGGCATATATAGAGTTAGTTAAAAATGAATAAACAAATGCATGAAAAAACTCGCTACAGTGCTCATGCTGCAGCAGTAATTCACTACTTGCATCTTTTTTCATTCTCACGCTGCCCCAGTCTGAGCCAATAGAAATGGCTCCTTGCTGCTTCATACAGCAGCCCAGTCAGCCAGTTGTAATAAGGTGGGCTCACCTTATTCTTAGTGTGGAGTAGGCATAGTGTTGGGTTGTTTAGAAGGCAGCCCATCAAACAGAGTAAGCTGAATTTTTTTCTTTTTAAATGGACCTCAGAGGGTCTCGTAACTCCAAGCATGAGCTCTCGGAGTTCTGATCTCTGTAATGGCAGCAGTAACACTAAAGTTGTCACTCTGCATAAAAGAAACAGTGAATACATTTTATTTATTTATTTAACATTTGTTTACTGGGGGTGTCCGAATGAGCCAAAAAAAGGCTCTTTTTCAGCGGCAGCCTGGGGAGAAAAGCTCCAAATTACATAGTAAAAAAATACAGTGTTAACACAGAACAAAATATAAAACAAGAGGTTACATACTAATCAGCAAATACATATTGAACTGAGATGGTGCAATGGACAGAAATATATAAAGAAAATAGACAAGAGGTTACATAGAAATTAGCAGTAAATATTAAATTGAGATAATGTAACAACAGTAGTACAAATAATGCAGTAAGATTGTAAGTCGAACATATTACACATTATAATTGATGGTCCTTGAATGCAACAAAATTAGAAAATAAAGATATTAATGTATTTCTACCTGTGGGTAGGGTGATACCTCACAAGATTTAGGCAATTATAATAGAAATGAAATGTAAAATAGGCTGGAGATAGTATTTGTGGGAGAAGAAAAAGAAAAATCGACAAGGAAATATGTTTTAGGGAAAAGAGATAAAGGATGAAAAGGACTAGAACAAAAATAAAAACTGAGGGCTTATCCTGGTGCTGAGCAGGATCATAGCCAGTTTGTAGTCAAGTTGGCTTTGAGAGGAATTTTGAATTTAGAGGGGTTACCTGTGCCAAGAATGGGCTGGGGAATGACGTTCCAAATTTTGGAGATGTGATTTGAGAATAAGGCATCTCTGTAGTTATTGTTAGTTTTAGTGACTTCTAGAAGAAGTTTATTAGATGAGCAGAGGGGTCTGTTGTTAGTGTAGGGTTTTACTAGGTTTTTAAGGGATGGACAGTTGTCTGACTGGTAGATGATGGAATGACAGATTTTGAGTTGGCTGAGGCATAATAGGTTAGGGAGTCCAAACCATCTTAGTTTGTGAAGTGCTGAACAATGATGTGTCCTGTTAGGGAGGTTGGTGGCAAACCTGGCTGTTTTGTTGTAGCAGGCTTTTAGTTTATTTAGATTTGACCTCTTTAAGTTTGTGAAAATTGGGGAGGCGGAAAACAGAGTGGATAGTAGATGAGTTTGGGCAATGGCAGTTTTGGTGGAGTGGGTGAGGAATGATTTGGCTCTATAGAGTAACCTGAGTATTATGTGGACCTTTTTGATTGTTAGTGATATGTGTAGGTTGTAACTGAGGGATTTGTCAATGGTGACACCTAGTAGCTCGGTGTGATCAACTGGCTCAATTTTGGTGTTGTTAGTAGAGTAAATGGCAAATGGGATGGGGGAGTTGAGATATTTTATTTTTGGAAAATAATAGTAATTTGGTCTTGTTAGGGTTCAGTATTAGTTGATCGGTAGAAAGGTAGTGTTCAACATCTGTAAAAGCATTTTGTGTTTTTTGAAGCAGATTGAGGTGACTGAGCAGATGAGTGTAGAGTCATCTGTATATTGTATAATGCTAGCTGATGTGGTCATGGAGTTGAGATCACTTGTAAATATTGTAAAGAGAACTTGTAAATATTGTAAAGAGAAGTGGGCCATGTTTCGAACCTTGGGATACCCCCACTGAGACTGGTAAGAGTGAAGATATATCATCTAGCCATTTCACTGCCTGCTGTCTCACAAGTGGCTGTAGATCCATGATAGGGTAGACTGCGAAAAGTTTAAGCTGGCTAGTTGATACAGTACTTTTTGGTGTGAGACGGTGACAAATGCTTTTGACATGTCTAGGAAGACTGATGAAACATAAAGGCTATGGTTACATGATTGGTTTACCATATTTGTGAAGCTGATTACAGCAGATGTGGTGCTATGCTTGGGTCTAAATCCATGTTGTGTATCTCAGATGAGGTTATTGTTGAGGAGCTAGGGAAGAATTTGGGAGTGTACACACTTCTCAAGAATTTTGGTAAGGGGAGGGAGTATAGTGATGGGTCTGCAGTTTGATAGTAATGTCGAGGTGCTTCCTTTGTGTATTGGGATGACATGGGATATCTTTCAGAGTTTGGGGATGTAATGTTCGTAGATGGACCGAATTATTAGTGTAGAGACTGGGTAAGAAATGGCATCAGATGCCAGTTTTAGGAATACATTGGGAAGCAGATCATATGGTAGAGTTGAATGTTTCAGTCTATGGAGAAGTTTGTTGATGTAGCTTGTATGTATATGTTTAAGGCTAAATGCTACTGGATTGTCTGTAGAGGTGGTAGGCACAGTCAGGGGTTTGGTGTTTTTCTGGTCAACTAGGGATAGGATGGAATTAGTGAAGTGGGAGTTGAATTGAGAGGCTACGCTTTCAGTGTCATTAGGGGTGGTGGGGTTAGGGTAGAGGAATATTTTGGGCTGAGAAATTTGGTTTACAGAGGTTCAACATTTCTGGGGGTTATTTTGATGTTTCTTTAGGGCTGTGGAATAGTAATTGTTTTTGTTTGTTTTTATTTGTTTTTTATTGTGTTTCTTAATTGTTGGTAATTTTGAAGATTTGCTTGGGTTTTGGTAGTCTGGTAAAGGAGCCATGCCATGTCTCTTTGTTTCATAAGGAGTTTAGTGTGTTTTGTTAGCCATGGGAGTTGCATCATCTAATTGGACGCATTTTAGTGGGGACCAGTTACTTTGTTTCAAGAGGCAGTTAAAATATAATTGGAGAAATTCTTTGTGTTACGAATATGCTTGTAAGTGATGGATTTTTTTTTGGGGGGGGGATTTATTTTGTGTCTTAGGAAATAGGTGGGTCTCTTATCACTGAAGGTATTTGGGAGACACCCAGAGTGCTGGCATAAGGAGGGTCTACTAGTGAGAATGCAGTCAAGTGTAGATTGTTTTTTTCTGTGTCTGTTAATCCTAGTAAAGCCAAAAAGGTTAATGTAGTTTGATGAGTTTTCAGAGGATCAGGAAGGCCAGTCTAGGTTGAAATCTCCAGCAATGATTGTTTCATAGCCAAGGGTGGATGATACACAATTAAGAAGATTTTCAATTATCATAGAATTTTTGCCTGGGGGAAGTAGACTGCAAAGATGATAATGTGTTTGTTATTGTTTAGTTGTAGGCAGGATGCAAGTATTTCAGAGCTATTTGGATCAGAGGGATAGTCATCTATTCATTCTAAGCTGAGTGTGTCCTTGAAGATAATTGCAATACCACAACCTCACGTGTTGAGTCTGTCTAATCTAAGAATATTGTAACCCTGAGTGAGAAGTTCACTGTCTTTGATGTGTGGTTTTAATCAGGTTTCACTTAGAATTACTATGTCGGGGTATATAAAAGGAGGGTAGCATGAAGTTGCTCGACTTTGTTTAGGATGCTTCTTAGGTTAATGTTTAAGATTAGGATGCCTTTGCGGCTATGGGGGTGCTTTATGTAGTTTTTTAGGTTGCAGTTATTAAGTGGTAGAACTGGTTGGGAGCCTGACTGTGGGCCAGGGTTGGGGTGTATGTCTCAGATTGAAAGAGTAGAGATACATTGCATGGAAATAGACGTGCAAGTTTTGTGATTAACTTTAAACATTTACTGAGCAAATTAGAAGTTGGTTTGGTGGGAAAATACTTTATTGTGAAGAGTTATGTGAGTGAGTAGTTATAGAGGTATGGTGTTATTAAATTGTTTGGGTGAGTGTTGTTTTCTAGGATTGTGTTGACAAATGTGGGAGAGGAGATAAGTGAAATGCATAACCCATGGAAGGAAGTAATTAGATAAGTAGATATAAGAAAGGTAACTGAGACTATATGAAGAAGTAACACAGTTAATGTTTTGTGGTTGTAATGAGGCTAAATGTGGGTATGGTGTGAGGTGAGTATGATAATGGGAGTAGTTAACTATTGGGTATGAGTAGCAAAGTGCTGGAGTAGGGAAGATTTATATTATATATGACACTGGGTAACAGGTGGGGAGGGGGAGGTTTGTGATTGGTTATGGACATGAGTGGGAGGAACAAAGAGAGCATAAAAGTAATTGAAGTGGAGGTGGGGGGAATGGGGGTAGGGTAGAGGAGTGGAGGGGGCTCAAGCAGAGCAAGGGGAAATGGAGCGGGGCTAGCCCTGGTTTAAACCTGTGGGTGTGTTTAGAAAAGCCTAAAGTGAGTTCCTTTAGCTTGTTTTACACTAGCCAAAATGGATATTAATCTAATGCATAATAACAGTGCTTCCACTGTAATGTGGCACTATCTGTTTGTAGAGTTATGCCAGTTAGAAGGACTTCAGTCGCAATAGTAATTTTTATTGTTTGTTTTTCTCTTATTAAATTCCTTAGGTCAATCTGTTTAGCATTGCCAATTTATGGTTGCTTTGGGGTGTTAACTGCTATTTAGGGAGTGACCCTGTGAATAATGCGCTGTTAGACAGTACTGATAAGATCAGAATGCTGAAAGAGAATAAAAGTAGGAGAAAAAGTATGGGGGGTGTGATGTGCTGCAGCTGATACTGGCATAAAAATTAAACAAACAAATGCCAGAAAAATGGCAAACAAATGGCTAGAGCAGTTTGACCATAATATTGATTGCATACATCAGGTATTAAGTTTTGTTGTGGAGCCACGAGGGTGCAGTCTTAGGTCATTTATGTTCCAGAGAGGAGGACAAGTTACAGTCCAGGAGAACAGAACCTAAGGAAGGGAAAACAGGAATAAATGAGATGTTGGTGAGGTTGGATAAAAAAGGGGTTAGGAAGGAGGAGTGTTAGGGAGAAGTTCAGGGATAGGAGGAATTAGGTGGTAATCCATTAAGTACGGAAGAAGTAATTAGAGATTTGGGGACCAATGTAGATAGTAATCTCTCCTTTGATAATCACGTTGCCAAAGACCTTCTATATAGCCCACCTAATCACGAAAGGGTTCGCATCTAGATCAAGAGAGGTCATTGTGTCCCTCTACTCATCACTCATCAGGCCCATAATTGAATACAATGCCCCTTTTGGGATGTACCTTACCCGACACCTGCAACAACTGGAGAGACCCCAAAAGTACCTCACCAAGAGGATCATGGGCTACAAACAGATGTCCTATGCAGCTCGACTAAAGAAACTCCAGCTCTACTCAGTTGCTTACCGCCTACTCAGAGGCGATCTATGCCTGACGTACAAAGCCATGTCAAACCCAGAATTAATGGACATGCTCCACCTCAAAAAATCCAAGTCCCTTAGAGCTACACACTCCAGGGACCTAAACCTCAGCATAAAAATAAATAGGACATGTTGGAGGGACAGATTCATTTCCCAGAGGATCCCCTCACTCTGGAATAGAATCCCAATTCATGTTAGACATAGCCCCTCGCTGACTCTCTTCAAGCGAAATCTGGACGCGTGGATGGGAAATCGCAAATTCACCCCTGGGATCTCTTCTGTGTCCCTGCTAGACAGAGGCACAGTAAACTAATCTTAAAAGGGTACCTTCTGTGACCTACTTTACAGAGGCACAGTAGGCTAATCTAACAGGGAGGTGGAAGCCAAATACACTCTGGCTAGGCTTATAAATGCCCTAGGGCAGATAACCTAGTATCTACCTACGAACCTATAAATGATAGAAAAATGTAGAGGAGCTCAGAAAAGGAAAAGTTATTGGGAGAGGTATGGTAGTTTTAGACTTAACAGAAAAAGAGTAGAAAAAGGAGTTAAGATGTCTGTGCTGAGTAAGTAGCAACTGAATGATGTCACAATCTAGTGATAAATAAAGAGAACAAAAAGGCAGTATGAATAAGCATAAACAGTAAGGCAGTTCATATGAATGGGTAAGCATCACCTACATGCAATATATTCAATTAAAATAAGCATACTAGAAGACCAGGGCCTATACTACACCATAAACACATTGTCAACAGCCAAGCAATACAATAGATAGTTGCCTGATCAGCTCTAGTCTAGAGTTCAGATAAATATCTGTAGTAAACCACCACAGCAGTTATAGTTTTGTTTCCTCCACTGGAAGCAACACAAGGTTACACAAAATGGAAGAAAATCAAGTTACCTTAACCTTGAGCAGAGTGCTTTTTGTGAGAAATAACATTTTAAACCAGAAAAATAAACATTAGCTAGAAACAGTGCAAGCAAATCACTGAGTGGGATTGAGCTGCGAAGACAAGATACAAGAATACATTTTTGATTTGTTTTTGTGTTTTACTTTTTGTTGTCAGCAGACAATACCACAAGCCCCACTCCCACTTACCATGATAAAATGTGTAGACACTATACTGTAGCAGAGTACATTATGACAAGTAATGTAGGGACAGGAGCATAGTAGATAGACTGTGCTGCCATACAGGCAGACTGGCATCACACAGGACAACTGTTACTGAGCCTCAGGACTACAGTGTACATACAAGAGTGCGTGAAAGTGACAGGAACAGACACTGAGCAAAAGAATGTGTGGGAAAACAAAGCAAAAGGCATGACAAAGAAATCTCATGCTGGGAGAGAGCTCAGCATGACAGGAAACAAGTTACAATCCTGCTATGGGGGGTGGGGCACTCACTTTGACAGAGAACAGAGAAACAAGTTAGGGCTGATTACAGTCCTGCTGTTGGGGGGGGGGCAAATCTTGACATTGAATAAAGAAAAAGGGCAGGCAGAATTACTGTTCTGCTGTCTAGAGTAAGCAGCAATGTACCGTATGTGCAAAGATTGAAAGACGTGTTGTCGAGGATATGAGGTCTCCTGTACATAGGTAACAGTATATGTTAACACATATCATGACAGATAACAAGCAATGGTAACCTTTCCATTGCTGAATTTAGTATGGGAAAGTGTTTGAATGGTGATAGCATATTAGTAGACAGGTCTGTGGCTACCAAATGGGGCAGGAGACAGTGCTGAGAAATTGCTGAGTGGCAAAAACTGTCTTACATAAACAAATAGTGATTCCTATATTTAACCCAAAGGTGTGTATATGTGGTGTCATGTGACCAAGAGAATAGCAATGGCTGGATAAGTTCACCTCATTGGAGAAAGAGGTGCTACTACAGGCCCTATACAACATAGCATACATATCCTAAAAAGAGTAAAACAGAAAATGCCTTCTGAGACCAAATGTGTCAGGTAGTATTGCATGACATGAACGCTGTTAATGACTCCAATGAGACAGTAGCACATATCCATTTCTTGATCACCTGCATAATGATGATGCATGCCATGGTTAATTCACAGGATACTGGCAGTGACAGCTCCATCACAACACATGGGCCACCAACACAGAGGAAACTGGCATCTCTGTCCAAGGCAGAAGCCTCATACATGGATGTGGCTTGGATGTGGAATCTAAGCTGGTGTCTGGAGGGGATGCACCAGGTTACTAGTTGCACGTTCGGTTACTTTAGTGCAGTGATCCACTAGTGTGAATGGTTTAGTTAGCAAGAGATTTATACATATGTGTTCTCTTGGTACATCAGGGCTGCAATTGCAACAACCTGCACTAGTAGCTACATATGTACCCACAGGCTATGTAAATTATTAGTATGTAGCAGTCGGTGTGCTAATTGGTCGTGGTGGGAGTGACACTTATGCTCCATCTTTGCTACAGGTATGATAAGTTTATGATTTCTTACTGCAGCAAAAGGAAGGTCCCAGCAGCCAAGCACAAGCCCACAAAAGCCAAGGAGTAGTTAGTAGATAATTCCACAATATGAACACGTCTTTATTTAAAAACAGCAAACAGCAAAAATAACCTAAAGCGCTTTTCGTCTCACTGATAGTGAGACTTCCTCAGACAAAGTTTCAAGTGTAAAGCAACTCATTAAATGCCCTACCCAATGTCTAATTAGCACTCCTTCAATTAATTCATTAAATTAATACCGACCATTTCAATATGATAACTTTGCAATTCAGTGTCAAACAGTACTGCAATCCTGTTTACATTCACATTTCCAAATGCAATGCTTCAGTCAATAATCTTAACATTCCGGACTTTACTACAGCAGCTTTAAACCTAAGGTTCTAACAAACCTTCACTAAAACATTAAATCCATACTCGATTTAGTATGATTTCAAACCTTTATGGCTAGCTGGATACATAACTAGTTAAATGCAGTCCATTACAACTGATACATTTGCAAACTGAAATAAAACAGTTGATGTTACCTGTCTATCCATACTCGGGTAGTAACCAACATTCTTTTGATAGTTGCAATATCCAAGTTGGAAAAATGTTTTTTGTCCTTTAGTCATAAAAAATAGTTGAACTGTTTCTATCATTGTTGACTAATTGTTACGATTCACCACCACCTTGTCAGTTACAAGTATACGTAACAGCACTAGGTAGTGGAGTCTGCATTTAATGCAACAGTACTGTACTTAGTAAGCTCTGCTGTAACCTATTCCACATGAACACCCAAAGCCTGGATAGAGGTATGGTCAATTAAACCTGTTGCAGTCGGGTGTTCAAGTGTTTCACACTTTAAAATAAAATCCTATGCCAATGTTAAAAGCTCTTAAGCTTCCAAATATATTAAAAATGTTAAAAATGTACATAAAGACCCCTTCAACTACACATAAATGTGTGACTGCACATAAATAAATATGTCCTAAAGACGTTAAAAATTAACAGTTTAAATTCAACCATAGTGATATAGAAAATATCAAAAATGTCAAGAATTAATATAAATATGTTTGCTGAATAAATGTATTGAACCTAGTCCCCAACCCCTAAGTAAGGTGTCCCCTCAGCTATTAATCTCCGTCATCTTGCTAGACTTTTCAGTTTTAATATACATTTGATTGAATAATATTCATTCAATCCTGGGTACTGGCAGGCTCTGGTCCGTATTTGCCACATTAATTCTTATTTTTCCAACATCAAAGAACTAGGACCTCCTCTCATCTCATCCACCTTAATTGAGTCTATAGCTCTAAATTTAAATTAATGTGTAGGACAGTCTAGGGTATGTTTAGCAATTGCGCTGTCCTGTTTCCAGGTTCGGGTGCTGTAAAGATGTTCATACACCCTTTCCTTAAATTTCTGGAATGTTTTCCCTATGTAGAAAACAGGGCAATTCTGTCAGCACGCCAAATAAACCACACCTTTTGTATTACAATCAAATCTCTGTGGGATCATATAGTCCACCCCTGTGATGTTGAATCTTTCTCCTATGTCCATGTATGGACAATATGTACATCTACCACATTTAGTCGTACCTACTTTTACTATCCTTTGCCTATTTTATTTCTTTTTTGATAATAAACACTTAGGTTGTTGCCCCTTCTAAACACTACTTTAGGGGGGTCTTTCAGTTTACAGGTCAATACAGCATCTGATCTAATAATATCCCAGTTTTTATAGATGATCTCTCTGATGTTATAACCATCCAAACTAAACTTTGTGATTAGGTTAACCCTGACCGAAGAAGCTTGTTCTGCAATTTTATTACCCAACACCACTGGCTTGTCTGGGTATGGTGATGTCTGATACATGGTGGGGCCAGTCAGTGCTCAGTACTGCATAGCCTGGGTGTGTTAATGTGTGCATCAGTTTTCTTCTGTGTTGACCATGTCGTGGCCCATAGTTGTGGACCAGATGTTGCCTTTTTGCAAGTGACATTATGTATGGTGTCCACCTCTTTTTTAAATGGGGTACTTCTGCAGGTGGTTCCTCTAACTCATCCCCAGATGCCTCCTTTACTGCTGCCACAGGTCTGCTTGACAATACTATGGAGTCTCCATGTTGTATCTACTTTTTACAGACAACATTTTTCTTACAGTTCTCAATGTCTACTATGGTGCATCACTGCATGCATCCAAACAGTGGAGTTAAGCCTTCATACATCTAAAGATCTGCTTGCCAATGTTCTGCATCTGTGACAGTGTGGTGTTATATACCATCTCTTCCATGGCCTGGACTCTTCAGAATCAGGGTTGTCAGTGATGGATCCAAAGCATATTCTGCATCAACTAAAGCAGACAACAGCAGTTACCATTATAAGTTATCTACTGCCTGGATCCATGAACAGCATATTGAGGACTCTGGATGGCAATGTATACAACTACTGACTACATGACCTTGTGGAAAGTCATTTTGGTTACTGGTGTGATAGATGTGGGAATCATGGTTGCTGCCTGGATGATGTACAGACATGTTGCATATAATACTCTGAGCTTTCTATACCACCTGGCAGTTGACATGGAAATACTTCCAGTCAATGCATCGGATGCCATGTGGAACAGGTGGGGCCTTGATGGCAGTGTAGGTGCAGTCAATGTTCTCAGTGAAATGGGCTATTACTTAAACCACCTCCATAGTGATAGTTCTCTGCTGTGCTGTCCATGAAAGCCAAATATGTTCCATCACATTTTTCAGCATCATGACAATAAAACAGGCATAGGATTTGTGAAAACAGTAACTATGAAACTCTTAATATCCCCCCTGTTGGATGCTAAAAGTCTCTGTAGCAAGTATGATTAATGCTACACAAACTTCTGTGTGAATTGAGCTACATAGTTTATGCATCACATGTGAGGATGGCACATATCTATTAACTCCCTCATGATGTCTTTATCCGCACAATGATAGTTAACAATATCATGGTCAAGAAGAGGATGGTATATTAGTTGTTGGTGGATTCATCTACAACTTGGATGGCAGCAATGAGAAATATCCTAGAAAATGTCTCAGAAGGTGGCCACTAATAAATGCAGCTCTATTGATAGTAACACTAATCCTAGTATGATCGTATGATTGAAGTTTCTGTATACCAGAAAATCCTTGCATTCAGAATACATGATCCTCGTGGCTCATAAGGCTCATTTTATGTTTTTTAATCACACCCATAATGCCTGCTTTCATCACTAGTGTATATAATGGCTTTCATTAGCATATTTGCATCCATTTGCATGCCATTATGTACTCATCTGCATATGGTACATATTACACTATTTCTTTGGTAGTGAGATCAGACATCATGCGTCTCTAAATTTTCCTGAGTGTTTTTTGCTTACCACACTGTTTCGTGTTTAATGCTGTACACAGTTTGTTTCTGAATTCCATTATTGTTTTTCATTAGAAAAGATTTAATTTCTTGTTAAATATATATTGTACCTGTAATTATATTTTTCTTTACAATTTCTCTTGACCTGTAATAATTCCATGTTTTTGAAATTATTGTTATATTTATTTCTATTTGTTAATATTTTACTAAAATACACTTTCAAATAAACAGACAGCTAGGTAGATGAATAGATAGATAAATAGCCCTCATTTTAACCTCTGCTCTGGACTACAGAAACTGAATACTTTTCTGTTGGATAATTACAACTGTTTCTAAGCTACATTTGTTTTGTGTAATCGATAATGGTTTTGGTTACTTACATTATTGTTATTTTAGTTTTATAACCTTCTTTTTTAGTCTTTTAATCTTACTTTTACGTACTATATATTTAAAGATAATATTTAGTCAGATATATTAATATGTAACTTAGAACTTGTCTTAGTTATTTTGTAGGATGTCTGGATGCCTTCTTCCTATTTAGCTTTTATTCATTTGTGTTACATACTATAGAGCGGTGCCAAGTCATCAGATAAAGAGTTAATATTATCATCAAACCTTATCTACAGCCATATCAGCTAAATCTCTCTGACATCATCAGATTATTATCTTTATTACATCATTAACCATTATCCCAATGTACATTGTGAATCTCATTTCTGTGTGGAGAGAATGTTAACTGTATGCATTTTTCTAATCTTTTGATATATTACTGTCATGCTATCTCCTGACATGCTGTTTTTTTCCTGGCAATAATCCATCAGTCTTTTACTGTATCAGATAGATAATAAAGGATCATCCCTTTACTGTGCATCTTTATTCTTATACAACCCTCTTTCCTGTTAGCAAGGAGCACATCTTCTGTAATTATATTTCCCATTTTTTTCTGTATTGGTTTTTAAACTACTCTTTCTGAATTTTTTTTTTGGGGGGGGGATCCCATGAGACTTTTTTAATACTTTTATTGAATTATGAATTAAGACATAAGCAAACATACATTTATACAAAAATAAAACCAACCATATTAACACATTCCTGGTTACAAACATTATACATCTGATATGGTTTTGTATAACTATCATCAGTCCAGCATTACATAAATTGGTCAATTCCTGCTTTTCCTGAAATCTCACTCCTCATTTAAAACATTATTCTGCATGCATTATTCCCACAATTTCCATTTTTTTCTATGTAATTTGCTCCTACCTTTTTCTAAAGATCCCACTTCCAGTTCTTTCATCTATGTTATCATATTCAATACTTTAAATACACTTGGTTTAGACTTTGATTTACATTTTCTAGTAATCACTTTTTAGGCAGCCACCAGAATTAAACTTAGCAAGGCCTTACTATGGCTAGGAAACTCAGATCTTGTATCCCAGCTAAAAAAAAAAAAAAAAAAAGAAATAATTTCCTTAGTCACATTCATTTGCTCACCCAATATTTCTACACTGTAGGGACTTTTTGAAGTCTGCCCACTCATTATACTTCTAAAACATACGTTCCCAGTTACATCTTTCTTCATTTTAATTTTACCTTTATACAGTATTTTCCCCTTAAATGTGATGTTGCCTGATATGTTCTATTTAATACTCTTTTGCGGTCTGCTATTTCTGTTCTTCCAATTATACAATCTAATATTTGTTGTCTAACAAATATTATCCGACATCTGCATAACTTCCTTGAACTCTTGCATTAGACCTATATACACAAGCTGATCTGAGTTTGATATCCGCATTTTCTTCTGTGTCTTTCCTTTTGCTATATATTGTATAACCTATTGGTGTATTTCTATTTTCCAAGATATAACTTCCTTCAACATAAAAGGCTTGCTTAATAATTTTATGTATATAAGGCTGCACATATTGCTGTTTATATTCTATTCCTAGATCTGCACAGATACCATGTCTGATCCTGTCATAAATTGGTTGGCACTATACATATCATGTGTTTCCATTTGGGCATATATCCCTTGCCCTGAATTAAATATAGTAATCCAAGTTGCATGGTCTTACAGATTGCATAATGTGCATAACTTAACAACACTATTTAACTAATTTCAAATCAGTCATGTCATTTGCCAAGTCACATGATTTCACTTTTTCCTTTTTAAAAAGGCAGTGAACTCTTTTTTTGTCATTCAACCCTGGCTGGTAACAAGAATTCAATTTAATCTGCCACAAATACTCGTTCCAACTTAATTCAGATTCAGCATCAAATTTAACTTCAAAATTAGTCACTTCATCCAATACAAAAACTTAAAATTCATTTTACAACCATTTTCTTTGTAATGCTTGCCCATTGCATTTCTTTCATCCTGCATGTGAACAGCATACTTATGCTCATACACCCCCTTATATAATTCCCTTGTAGTACGTCCTACATAGTAAGCTTCACATGATTGACACATTATTAAATATACTATAAATCTTGATTTGCATGTATATTTTCCCTTTAGATGTACAATATTGTTGCCTATCTTGATTTCTTTGACTTCTGTTAACAAATACTCACACATGTTACAATTCCTACATTTTATCATACCTGGATTTCTACAGACAAACTCTTTATTGTTTAAACCACTTTGGAAGATATTTTTAAAACTTTTCCCCCTTTTTTGCACAAATACTGGCCCTTCTCCTATTTTTTTTTGTCAATTTCCACATTACATTTTAAAAACTTCCAATTATTAATTATAATATTTTTAATTGCTCCTGAGTCCAAACTATTAGTAACTTGCATGGCTGTTTTGAACTCCTTATTTATATGTTTACTACTTTTCTCATGTGTAGCTTTTCTTTCAGACATTTCTTTTGAAATTCTTATTACGTCTTCCTTGGGATAGACTCTTTTTATAAAACTTTTACACAAACTACTACATTCTTTTTGATTTTTTTCTTCCTCATCAGTTAAGTGATATATTCTTTCCATCTGACCCCTTACTATGTTCATTTTTGTACTTTTTGGGTGCATGCTATCAAAGTGCAAATATGAATTGTTATGCACATTTTTCTTATAAATGGTAGTCAACAACTTATCACTTTCTTTGTAAACAATTAAATCCATAAAAAAAATTGATATACTCTAAATTGTACTTAAATGAAAATTTTAAATAACTACATACCCCATTTAAATAGCAAATAAATGAATTCCTCACTACTAAGGCAACAGAAAGTAGAAATCCAAACATTGAAAAAGCCAAACTGTTGCACCATGGCCAAAAAATATGTAGACACAGAATCAGATAAAATCCTATAAGTCTGTTTATTAAATAAAAGCAAGCATAAAAATGCTTGTTAAATAAAACTTTTCGGTCCTGTCGTTGACAATATTAACAATATTCCTGAGATGACTGCTCACAAATTACTCCATATATCGAAATAAATAGTTCCAAGGAGTAATTAAAACACTATCCTCCAAATAGTGATGAAAGCGTACTGTCCAACAAATGTGAATTCACGTATGGTAGTTCATCAAAGTTCCATCACAGAATGAAATCTTTACCTTCGTGAGATAACACATATGGAACAAATATTACTTTTTCATTGCTGAAACTCACAAATGAATCTTGACAGAAAAAAGTTCCAAAACAATGAACCCCAAACACACGATAAGCGCTTTCGGTTTTCACCTTCTTCAGATCGTAAGGGGTAAAAAAGTGATGTTCTTTTAAATCAACTTGCAACCAATAGCTATGCTCTAAATCTGGCGCCTTTAACAATGACATACCTTTTATTCAAATGAAGTGTTATTCATCATGTTCTGAGCCAATGGACTGTTGAAAATTATCGTGCAACATCTAAGACTGGAGTTTTAAAATTGTGACATCAAATATGTTGTAGCAAATAAGATGGCAAATGGTTTCTTGAAGAAAAGGTAGATACCTTGTATTCAAATAAGATGTTTATTCATATTCTTCAGCCAATAGACTGTTAGGAATCAACACATAATATCCAGGACTGGAAGTAGAGATTGTAGCATCAGTTCTAATGTAGCAAATAAGAACTTCCAAAGCTTGACGTACCTTCTAATTCATCAAGTTACAATGTGGCTTGGTATAATTATTATTTTTTGAAATTACACAAGCAATGTTTCAAAACATTAAAGCTAATTTGTTCCAGCTATCAAACCTAACATATCATACCGATATAACAATAGCAATGAAGTGAACATCATCTATTTAGTTTGTTATCTCAGCCAATATCCTGTCTCTGCTGATATATACACTTTCACAAATAACTTTGTATATAAATTGGATACAAAGATGAACTTTACTCACTTCAAAAGGAAATTTTTGGTCTCCTTGTTTTTAATATGGGTCTTAAAGGGACATAAGCATTTAGTCCAGGATGGCTGTCTGCTTGCAAGTTAACAATCCATTTGGCCTTGCTAAGTTCTGTTAAATTAATAATATTCCTCTTTTAATATTAGGTATGATATGCTCAATAGCTTTAAAGCTAAAGCTGTGGTTGGAAAAATCTTTAATATGCTCTGCTAGTGCATTATGAATGTCTAATTTACGAATATCATTCATATGCCGTAAAATCCTTCTTTTAAATTGTTGGTTTGTCTTACCCACATAGAAGCTGGCACAGTCATTACAGGTGGATAAATACACTATATTCTTGGTACTACAGGTCACTTTGCAATTAAAATAATATTCCTTAGTTGTAATAGGATGAATAAAGGAATTCCCTTTGTCTATAAAGCGACAAGCCATGCAATTCCCACATGGGTAAGTGCCTTTTTTACCCAATGGTTTCTTCCTTCTGAAGCCATCCTTGTCGCATAGCAACCTCTTGATGTTCTTTTTGTTTTTATATCCAAAATAAGGTTTGGATCCTACAATTTCACAGCAAAACATGCTAAGAGACATAAAGTTAAAAGAATATCTATTGGTAACACTAGACGTTAGGTCTTTATATACATACGAATGATGAAGGAATGGAGGTGGTGAGATTAGAATTATTAAGCTCAAAAAAAATTTCTGCCAGTATGGTAGGTTTATTAATGGAAATATTAGACATTATTTTAAATTTCAATTTTTTTGAATTTAATCATAAAATATACAAACAAATAGATGGAGTTGCTATGGGGGCATTTATGGCGCCGAGTTATGCAAATATTTTCATGTATGGTTGGGAAAAGTATCATGTTTTGCAAAGTAGGTTTATGGAACATATAGTGTTCTATAAATGTTTTATTGATGATGCTTTTATGATTTAGAGATGAGAGCAAAAAGTGTTAGATGAGTTCCTAACCTATTTAAATGGGGTATGTAGTTATTTAAAAATTTCATTTGAGTACAATTTCGAGTATATCAATTTTTTGGATTTAATTGTTTACAAACAAATTGATAAGTTGTTGACTACCAATTATAAGAAAAATGTGCATAAAAATTCATATTTGCACTTTGATAGCATGCACCCAAAAAGTACAAAAATGAATATAGCAAGGGTTCAGATGGAAAGAATATATTGCTTATCTGATGAGGAAGAAAAAATTCAAAAATAATGTAATAGTTTGTGTAAAAGTTTTCCCAAGGAAGATGTAATAAGAATTTCAAAAGAAATGTCTGAAAGCAAAGCTACACATGAGACAAGTAGTAACAATATAAATAAGGAGTTCAAAACAGCCATGCAAGTTACTAATAGGTTGGACTCAGGAGCAATTAAAAATATTATAATTAATAATTGGAAGTTTTTAAAATGTAATGCGGTAATTGATAAAAAAATAGGAGAAGGGCCAGTATTTGTGCAAAAAAGGGGGAAAAGTTTATATCTTCCAAAGTGGTTTAAACAATAAAGAGTTAGTCTAGAAATCCAGGTATGATAAAATGTAGGAATTGTAACGTGTAAGTATTTATTTGTTAACAGGAGTAAAAGAAATCAAGATAGGCAACAATATTGTACATCTAAAGGGGAAATATACATGTAAATCAGGATTTATAGTATATTTAATAATGTGTCAATCATGTGAAGCTTACTATGTAGGATGTACTACAAGGGAATTATATGAGGGTGTATGAGCATAAGTATGCTGTTCACATGCAGGATGAAAAAAATGCAATGGGCAAGCATTACAAAGAAAATGGTTGTAAAGGGGATTTTAAGTTTTTTGTATTGGATGAAGTGACTAATTTTGAAGTTAAATTTGATGCTGAATCTGAATTAAGTTGGAACGAATATTTGTGGCAGGTTAAATTGAATTCTTCTTACCCATCAGTGTTGAATGACAAAAAAAGAGTTCACTGCCTTTTTAAAAAGGAAAAAGTTAAATCATGTGACTTGGTAAATTAACATTCAAAAGACATGCATAAATGGGCATGCATTCGCTGTAGGTTGGGCGTTGAGCTGGCACCTCAGCACCGTACACATCAACTGCCAATCATTAGCGGACCGGAGTTCCTCTGTGGCGACCCCTAACTGGGAAAAGCCGAAAGAAGAAGAAGAAGAAGAAGAAGAACATGTGACTTGGTAAATCACATGATTAATTTGAAATGAGTTAAATAGTGTTGTTAAGTTATGCACATTATGCAGCCTGAGGAAGTCCATGGTGTTGAAAGCGCTTACTGTTTGATGTGAAGAATAAAGTGGAACTTGGTTTTATTTTGACTCTCTTTGTGGTTTTTATTCTAGTTTCTTACCTTCTGATATATTAGAATTGTTTTTGGTCTTATAGATTGCCTTAAAATCTGGAAGTCTGAAATTACCCACCACAATGAAGCAAGCAAATAGTGCAGCAACCACAAAAAAATGGTCAGGATTCTAAATAAACTTTTTATTAAAAAAAAACAATAAAAATACTTTGCAAATTATCTAGCTGCTTGGCTACAATAGCCTTTACAGAGTATAAAACATTGCCAAAGAAACAGTCCTTATATAACAAATCACATAATTAACAATTAATTACACAATTAAATTAACCATTTCCAATTACCTATATACTTCATATACTGTATTTTTAAAAGAATTAATTGAACTGGTGCATTATTATTGGAGTTTTTGGTAGACCATATGGATTTTGCCAGCATATTAGAAAGTAAAGCACATATTTCATATGGACATAGTAGATGTATTGGTGACATTTTAGATCATAGGAAATTTGTTGGACCCGCAGATAGTATGAGTAGTGGGATGGTTTATAAAGGGACAGTCCCATGTGGAAAATGCACCTGTTGTAGTTTTGTGGTCAGTAATTTCCCCCAAAATTAATGGTAGAAGTTTTCAGCTTCAGGGCAGTTTTGGGTATGATAGTGTGGCAGTAGTTTATGCACTGAGATGCCCATGTGGGAAGTTTTACACTAGGAAAAATAAAAGATCTGTTTCTGCAAGAGTTAAGGAACATGTTAGGGATATAAAAAATGCAGGATAGAAATCCCAGTTGCTATGCATTTTAAAGCTTACCACAGTAGTAGTAATGTACATAGACTTCAGGCAACAGTTTTAGAGCAAATTCTTAATGAACCTTTTAATGAAATTAGCATCAAAAGCAATCTGCTTTATAAAGAATCTATTTTTGCTTTAAAGGTTGATACTCTGTCCCCTAAATGGTTACATTTAGAGTGTAATTGGAACATGTTTACTTTAACTGTGTAATTAATTGTTAATTATGTGGTTTGTTAAATAAGGAATATTTCCTTGACAAAGTTTTATAGTCTATAAAGGCTGTTGTAGCCAAGGCACTAGAGAATTTGCAAAGTATTTATTGTTTTTTTAAATAAAAAGTTTATTCAGAAACCTGACCATTTTTGTGGTTGCTCCAAAACCCCCAGTTCCTTTGTCAGTAATATTGTTTTCATTGCACTCTCTTTTGCTATCCTAAAGAAACTCCTTAATTTCCTTCTTCATATTCCTCCATATCTGATCTCTTAGTTGGTATATATAAGCCTGACCTACATAAAGAATCAGTGTGATCAAAAACATCTTAATCCTTATTATCTTATTGTCAATGTCCATAAATAAAAAAAATCTTTAGTCTTATCTTAGTTATAAGTTTTTTTAGTAATGTCTTCCCAAATTTCTTTAGCTTCTTGTTAAACATCCCATTTCAACCAAATTACTAATATCTCATTTTGTCATGATCCTAGAAAAAGGGGATTTAGTACTGTGTTATTTTTTTGGTATCTTGCTATACTATTAAAATGTTTCAGGTTATCAAATATAATGTTTATAATATGGTCCAGATTGGCAACATATAATATTATATTACACACAAAAAGGATTATTTTCTCATTAGCATTTCTTCATTTTTTTCCATTTATGTTTTATTGTTCATGTCCCTGGTTAATGGCTCTAAATACAAAGCAAAGAGTAATAGTGGAAACTGGTATCCCTGACTATTTTCTCTTGAAAGGCTGAATGCTTTAGTCAGCTCACCACCACAATTCCCCCCTAGCTTGAGCTCTTTTGTAGATATTAATGAATAATGTTGCCATGTTTGTGAAAACCCAAAGACCTTAAAAGATCTTGAAATGCTTTTTGGCACCAAAACCTATTGCCATTTTTTATCTATTTGTTAACTGGCTAACCCTACTGGACTCATACTACTTTTTAGGGGACACCTAGGAGCATTGTTTGGCTTGCTCAGAGTCAAATAGTATGTAAATTAAGGGAAATACTAAAACCATATAGCTTTGACTAGAAGATGTATCTCATTAACATCTCAAAGCCTTATTCCTTTACACAAACTTATTTTTCAGTTGTGTAAATTCCTTTTAAAGCCCTCTAGATACCTATTGTAACTATTATTCCTTATTTTCTTTGCTTTCATTGTGATGTCATTTTTAACTTTTAGTCTGCAATTATCCAAATTCTTTCAAAGCTATTTTCTGCTTAGGTTAAAAGTTAATAACATTTCAGTTAAAGTTTGTATCTACCCAATCATTAAACAGCTTTTGTTTCAGAAGAAATACAGGAAATGCCAATGTTTGCCACAAAAGACTTCTACTTGGTTACCAAAACTCAATTTGTATAGCTTCATGGTCTGGTTATCAGTGGATGTGTCTTCATGATCTGGAGTTATTTCATTCTTTCAATCTGCAACATCTGTTTAATCTTACCAAGAACTATATTTCACTGAAAAGCATGTATTTCACTTCATGCGGTCTTATTTTCATTACACTAATAAGCCCAAATGCATACTTTCCTAGATATTTGCCCTCAGTCAGTATTCCATGATACACTGGCTCTCCAGCGATGTCTTCCTGTTTTCTATGGAGTTACATTCTTGAGCTAGTACTTCACATCCTTAATGAAAACCTTTAAGGTCTGCCATAATATTTTTATATCTTGTCTCACTGCATTTGATGGAATATATAGTACAAGCAGTGTAATTCTTAAACCCTGCCAATGCAGTTTCACTAGTCAGTATAAATCTTTCCTGCCTGTCCTTCATTTGTTCCTCAGTTTTTGTTCCTGTACCATTTGTAATTAATGTTAAGACCCATTTCTTCTAATCTCCATCTGTTACAGCAAAGAAACCCTCTTTCTTTCTTTTTTTTACAAAACATTAATGTTATTTTTGATTCAGGTTTCCTGTAATATTATTGCCTGTGCATTAATGTTTTATCTATAAGTCAGACTCTTGTCCTGCCTCTTTTCCTGTCAACTAACACATTAACTGATAACCCAAACAACTAATTCTGATTCTGCTATAGTAAAGTTTATATTTTGTTCTACTTCACTAATATTCTTTGTCTTTCTGTTACAAACAGTCCTATATTTTTTGTGTTGTTGCAAACTGGACTGCCGTTGTCAATTTACATCACTTATAATATACCTTTATGCACTTTTGTGTAATGTCGATGTAACATTGTCCCAGCTGAATCTAATCTCTTGTTAGAGCACACAATTCCCTCCCTACCCTAGAAATAAACAGTATAATAACAGTGTACATTTTTTCTCAAGGCAACAGAACTGAAGATCTATACAAACAACAGTGTAAACTGTTTCCCCAATCCTCTCCAACCAGACTCAAACCATCATTTTTCTTTTGGGCTTGAGAAAAGCTATGACAAAACACTGGTCTGTTTATCTCATTTGCATGTAGCATTTTATTTCTGGAGCAGCCCCTCTACATCCCTCTTTTTCTGTATATATATATATATATATATATATATATATATATATATATATATATATATATATTTATGGGTTTACTTCTGTTTATCGAAAAATCAGTTTTTTGAAAAACAAAGTGGAACCCATTTTAGTGAAAGTGCACTTAAACGAAAGTGCACGTTCACAAAAAACAATTCACCGAAGCACAGTACAGTGGGGATAAGGAAGTATAACCTTTTCCCTATTGTAGTACAATCTCGGAGTTAGTATATTTAAGTAGTGGGGGTGTGGGGGGTACAGGGGGACTCCCCCCCCTGCAAAAATGTATTTTAGTGTTTATTTTTTTTCCAATTCAGTGAACTGGTTTTCGTGAAACTGCACTTTCGCTAAAGTGGGTTCGACTTTCTGTTTTTCAAAAAAGTAATTTTTCGATAAACAGATGTAGACCCATAAATTATATATATATATATATATATATATATATATATATATATATATATATATACATAGCCAGGCTATCTGCATTCTTAAATTTTGTACAGTGATTTCTATACATAGTTCATTTTTGCAAGCTGTACACATTTTTAACACATCCCCCTTAAATTTCATTGCATATTTCAAAAGTTGTATCTATTTTCAAAAGTTCAAACTTGACAATCTAGATACAGTAATTCCATCTTTTTACAATCAACCATGGCTTATCAAGGAAGATGAGTTACATTCCAACAACACTGGAGATAGGTCATTTTACAGACTGATAACAATGAGGCTTTAAGCAAACAGCATGCACAATGAAATTAAGTTGTTATTTTCTTAGTGGTACTTACTGATTTAAACAGTTTTAAAATAATTTTTTTCATTTTTTTTTACATTTTAATTATACCAAGCATCCTTGCCCATAAATGTTTCCCTGCATTTAAACATCATCCCCCAGTCAGCTTTTCTATGGGATTATTTTTGTAAATCTTGCTATCTAGACTACATGCAGTCAACATCCTTTTCTCATAAACTTTGAATGCATTCCTAAACATGCTGCATGGATTATCAGAGACAACTTTATACAATATTACCTGCTGGTTTCCATCACGCAATATATTAGTTTCCTTTTTCATTCAACATTTATGTACTTGGTCTCCCTCCATACTGTCATGACACCTTTCTCAAAAGCAACATAACTCAGTTTGCAGTTTGAAAACAAGGACTTTCATTAAACAGCATATAATATATCTCTTCCTTCAGTTAGATGTACACATTCATTTTTTATGTAAATGTTGATATATAATAAGCAGATATCACATGTGATATGTTTACACAGTGTAGTCTATCAATCTGAAGTTAGTTCAAGTAGCACATATCACAGTCTTCAGATGATGTGTAATATATGGCTGGTATGCACAATCTCAGAAATCAGCATTTATCAATGCCAAATGTTTTATAGCACTGCAACTACAGTGCAGTATTAGTGCCTAAAGATTTATAGTAAAAGCATTTTAAGATGTGTCATACAACATTTTGGTCTCAATAAAAACTGCATTGCTTTCTTAAGCTCTGATAGAAGCACTAATAAAGAACCAACATTGATTTCCCATGCTTCAGAGAAAAACAATGTACATCATTTTGGCACTGATAAAATAAATGTCAACCGTATTTCTTTTTCAAACATTATCAGAAGTAGTAGCAAACAAATGACATTGATTCAGTTCAAGCAGAGAAGCAAAATAAATGATTTTTCTACTGATAAATCAATTATACTCACAAAATTGGATAGAGATACTAGTAAGCAGCTGAGACTGTTTATTTTACATGATTCAAAGAAAAGTATGATTATTGGAAGCGACATACAATATTTTGTTACCTATACAAATATTGATTATAGTTCTTTCACAAGAACCAGCAGAAGCACCAATAAACAACCAAAACTGATCTTACCTAAGCTGTGACATTCTTGCTTTAAGACCAGCTCTGTGGTCAAAGAACCAATTAGAAATCCATTGAGTAATCTAGGGATTAATATTTAACCAGGTAAGTTTATCAGCAATGTTTACCTTTTGGGGAATAATACCGAAAGCTTGTCCAGATCAAGAATGAGTCTCATGACTCATCAATAAAAACCTCAAAAATCATTACTCAAATTAAGCAGGACAGGCCTATGCTTCAGAAAAAAACATACTGTTAGGATTGAGTGTTAGTAAGTTACCAGTTTTGCTGGTAATATGTTTGACTAACATTCACTGATAATAATAGTAAGGCTAAATAATGTTCAGCGCCATTTACGACAGTAGCACAACTGCTGTTCTCCAGAGTTTTGCAGAGCTTAGGTAAATGCCTGATGGAAATGCAGAGATTAAAAAGCTTAAGAAGGGGTTCAGCAATAGCATATCATATGCTAACAGCAAGACAACCTATGATATTGTGCAGATTCATGGAGCTTTCATTTGGAGTTTCTGTAACAACTTCCAGGATCTGCTCCATACCAATAATGGCTGGAGTAATACTGAAAGAGTCAAGGGACAGGACATATAGTGGAAGAAGGGGAACATTTTGAACTAAAATTTTCAGCCAGGACTTCAGTATCATAACAGGTCATACTATACATCTTCGGTTTGGTGCAACACTGGCCATTACTCTTAATTTCCTAAAATTAGTTGAAAAAACTCATGATTACCCTTTCAAGAGTTACCTGTCTGTGTCTGTGCTTGAATTATATTAAGCTGTACTCTTCCTAATAATATGTTTAATATCCTTACAGACCTTTTTGCATGCCTTCTACTGAATGGAGGTGAAATTTTTTTTATATGAGCCATATCATTTTC
The DNA here is from genome assembly GCF_019279795.1 of Protopterus annectens. Taxonomy (NCBI): domain Eukaryota; kingdom Metazoa; phylum Chordata; order Ceratodontiformes; family Protopteridae; genus Protopterus; species Protopterus annectens. Next base: position 577,940,447 of record NC_056734.1, on the reverse strand, counting down.
TCCTATTTATCTAACAATTCCACTGCAGAGGTTTACATCTGCATTTCTCTCTACATTTATGCATAATAGATACTGATATATCTATATATTGTTTTAGATGCCTTTAAAAATCATGTGTAAATATGATGGCTTTAGAGATTTTATCAGCAGGGGTCAAAGCACTTTTTAAATTATTAAGGTTCTCAGATAGGGGTAACAGTTTGACTTTGGAGAAGTCCATGAATGTAGTTTAATTGTTGGCTGCAATTTGATACTAATCTTGTGGTAAAGGGTAACACTTTGGGGGTCAGATTTTCACAAGGAGTAGGTAACATTAGTAGGTGTGCAGACAAAGGCAGCATTCATAAACACAAGGCCAAATATATGCCTTCATCTTTTGGTAAGTTGGACAATTTGATCTAGTGAGGAAGTATTATTGAAATCTGAAGGGGGGATTCAAGAAGGTACCACAATGTGTAGACCACAGTGTACACATTGTGGTACCTTTCCTTGATTCAGCAATCACTATAACATGGTGCTGCATGGTTCTGTACCATGAAGACATGCAGTACCATATAAGGCTGACATTGTGGCTGTGATGATTGCTAATGATGCATTCTTTGGGGAGAGGCATATGCTAATTAGCCACGTACTCCCTCCCTGGAACTGCATCCTGGAAGGTATCTACACTGCTAAGCAGTTCAAGAAATCACTTGGCCTAGTAGATCAGCATGGCTGTCTCCACCACATTGTGATACCACCTGCTATGAATGCATTGTGGGAACCAGTAGACCACCAAGGATTTTTTCCTAAAATGCTGTAATGGCAATAATATCAGTATTGGGATCAAGGTGTTGGGGGAACCACTAGACAACATGGAATACTCTTAAAGTGCCATAATGGCACCAACTGAAGTATAGGGATTGGGAAGGTGGGGGAGACACTCGCCACACGGGCATAACAGATAAATGCCATACAGGGAACTAGTAGACCACATGGAATTACTCTAGTGCAGGGAATGTGGGGTGGGGGCTACTAGACACCAGGGAATACTCTTAAAGTGCCATAATAGCACCAACAGCAGTCCTGTAAGTGCTTGAGCATCAGGAGGGCTTCCAAATAAGGCAATTAATTGGTTAGATTCCTAGCACTGAGCAGAGCCATCTTAATGGAATTTGGATTAGAATTCATTAAGTTGAATTATCTAACAAATGAACCTTGCCTAAAAATTCATGGGGACAGAAAAGGTTCTATCCAATATCCATAAACCCTGATAAAAGAGATGAAAGCCATCCCTGACAAAGTAGGCAAACCTGCCAACATTGTCTCTGATGCTGACATACTTTAAATTTCCAAGGAATGGCACCAGTTAATAATCCAATTGTTAAACTCAATTATTTGTCTGTGAAATTGTGGTATCATTCTCAGAAGGTCAAGATACTGCTCAGGACAAGTGTCTTTCTTAACTTGGACACACACACACACACACACACACACACACACACACACACACACACACACACACACACACACACACACACACACACACAGAATTCAAGTATATATCTGCATCATTTCTAGGTTAGAACATCTAGGGTCATTCACTCCAATGTGGGTGACAAAGCATGTTCATACGTGCAATTTATTTTATTTGTGTATATTTATTTAAATTTGTTTACTGGGAAAGTCTGACTTTGAACGAAGCCAATTTTCAGTGGATGCCTGGGGAGAAACACTTCAGATGCATATCTTTGTAACTGGAACATCCAGAGTAAACCCACACGAACACAGGGAGGACATGCAGACTCTGAACAGAAGACACCTCAGCTGAGAAGCGAACAAGAGACCCTCTTGCTGTGAAGCAACAATGAAACTGCTGCACCGCTGTGCCATCCGTGATGAGTAGACCTAAGGGCTTTGGTCACAGCCTAGATCCTGGCATCAGAGAGACAACTGACAATTATTCCATCCCTGTACAGCCTAGAAAGTAGAACATCAGTGTGGTTACATATAGAATCAGCTTCTCCTAATATATTACCACAATAGGTATGGCCTTCGGCATTCTAATGGCAGCAGGCATGGAGCCAGAATGACAGGCTTTAGTTGTGGTATGAGGGTGGAAGAGAGTATGTGCCAGTGTGAGAAGTGTTATCTCAATGAGGTTTATGCAGATTAGTGGCTTAGGTAATGATTTCATAACAATCTTGTCAAAAATGGGGTTTTTAGTAGTTGAATGCAATTAAGTATTAAGCTGTTTACTGCCATGTATGGTGTGTGCAAAATGAGTCTTCAGATTTACACACACACACACACACACACACACACACACACACACACACACACACACACACACACACAACTGTATAAATGTGGACTCAGAGGGATGTGGTAATTACAGTGTCACACTGTAGCAGCTTGACGTGCCACTGTTTGTCTTTCAGGCATCTTTCAAACATTAGCAGTGCTACAGTCAGGATATTGTGGTTTAAGTATTTTCAGTTTCAGGATTTTGTTACAAGGCTTTTGGGATTTAATGGATTGTGCTGGGGATTCAGTAGTGCTACTAGAGAGGTAGATAGATAGATCAATAGATGGATAGATAGATGGGTCTACTTCATAAGAATGAAAATCCACTTACCTGAATCAGTGAATCTCGAGAAGTCTTCACCAAAACCACAAAACAATGAACACTCAGATGACTGGAAAGTTACCCTGGGAAAGGAAGCACTTGGCCGTGGTTAAGCAGGAAATATGAATGCAATACAAATAAATAAAAATAGTGAACTTTGCCCCCTTCCCCATTGTAGTGCAATCTCAGAGTTTGTATATTTAGTTGGGGGGTATGCGGGTACAGCCCCCCACATAGGAGGGTGTGCGGGCAAAGCCCCCCACATGGGTGGGTTTAATTTGCTTCATTTTTTTGTGGTGCCAGTCACTTGGTTACTTACCCAGAGTTTTTACTCCGTAATCTGGGTGTTCATTGTTTTGTGGTTTCAGCTGAGTCATCTCGAGGTTTACTGATTCAGGGGTTTTTTTTTTCTTATGAAGTAGACTCAGACAGACAGATAATGAGACATACATATATACAGTCACAAACAGGTGGTAAACCATACCCGTTTTTAAATGTGTCTGTATTATCATCTTACTGGAAAGGTGATAACAAAAACTAAACTCCATATTTGGGTCAATTCAATCATTCTTCTGTTTACATGAAAACATGTAGCGCTGCCCAGATGCCCGGAACCGGGAGATGACTCACCTGACTTGGAATGAAATAAGTGCTTTGTAAGGGTGGTACTAATTTTCGACCCTACTTAGCAATGGATCTAAAAATAGCATTCTAGAGATATTTGTTATGAGAAGAGCTATGAAATCAATACATGTATTATTGTACGTAGTATGGGAGTTATACCTATGTGAATAAACACAGGATTATAACTATAGTTTTTATATATATATATATATATATATATATATATATATATATATATATATATATATATATATATATGTGTGTGTGTGTGTGTGTGTGTGTGTGTGTGTGTGTGTGTGTCCATTAAAAAGCACTGGGTGGTACGCCTTTAAGAACCAGACTAGAACAGCATGACCCTGAAGGACAAAAATTGTAGACAACAGTCAAAAGAGTGACAATTACCCCTGTTATAACTTTGAGAGCATTCGAGAAGACATGAATGTGCAAGATTCATACAGAAAACAAGATACGAAAATGAGACTGAAAAGAATGAATAAATATGAGCAGCTATCTCAGGTTGCAAAACCTTGATCTGTAAGTCATAAATTAAATATTAGCCGAGTTGGATGTAAAGCCTGCCAAGCTGCTTAATGCTGAAAATGATTCCATGGAAGTTAATATGTCTATTACATTAAAAAAGGTTCTTGGCAGAATTATAGAAATAACTGACTAAGTGTGATGTCAGCTTCAAATAAATTATTTAAGGGGTATACTGATACACTACATGATGATTCTTCTTTTGCTTGTTTGTCCTTGTTACATTATGTATTTACTTATGTAAACATTGTACTTTTTTTGTACTTACATGTGTATCCTTGTCTGGAGGCTTTTCTTCCTCAGGTCTCCAGTGAAAATGGGCTCAGTCTAGGAGGATTAATCCAGTTAAAAAATAATAAGTAAATAATTGCAAGTAAGCAAAAAAATTAAATATATTAATAAACAAATTAAGCAGGAAATAAATGCAATACAAAGAAAAATGAATAGAAAATATTTTGTAGCATTATTTAATAAACAGGCTAACCAGTTCTGTTACAGTTCTTTTACATCCTTAGTAGATTTGTCATATTGTCTTATCTAAGATATACTATATGCACAATAGGGGTGTCCTACAATTGCCAGTGTCCCAAACGTTCAAAGACCACTGCCTCAAAACCATAGACTTGTGCATCTTGCTGCACATACTAGCAGTGCCTTGCACTTAGACTTGAATATGAATTTGGGCAAGGTGAGGTAGCCATGCAGAGAGAGGTTGCAGTTAATGTGCCAGGCCCAAACCCATTATTTAGGTTTGGGAAAGGTAAGAGTGGTGGCTATGCAGATTGAGTGGGATGGGCTGGGAGTATAGGTTAGGGTTTCAAGGAGTGACTGGGATGGGGATTTAGGTTTACAGAAAGGAGTTTTGGGTAGGGAAAAGGGAAGGTAGTTTAGGCATAGATCTCAGCCTGTTACCTCCAGAATCAGGGACAAATCCAGAAATAAACAGGAACAGTCAGGGACACTTTTTAAAATACTAACACTATTAACATGATAAGTTGACAGAATAAGAGAATGAGAGTTAACATGCATTTTCTGAAGTAAAAGATCTATAACTCTGATTTTTGGCATTATTTAAAAAGTGTAATCCACCCCAATTTCTCTCAAAATCACCAGTTTTTTAGAAGGGATTAGAAGGGGCAGACCAAAATTCTGAGCCAAAATCAAAGGCTGTTAAGGGGCACGAGTTTAGGCTTATGGAGAAAGAGAGTGTACTTTTAGGGTTAGTGAGCAACAGGGTAGTTATGTTAGGGAGTCATCAGGGAGTTCATGTATTGGAAGAGGGGCTGGCATTTTAGCATCAGGGAGTGATTACAGACTTTAGGGTTAAAGAGGGTGAGTGGAGTTTTAGGTTTAGGGAGATATCAGGGACTTTAGGCTTAGAGAGGGGGAGTAGAGTTTTAGGGTTAGAGAGTTATGACTTAGGTTAGGAACTTGGTGGGAGTTTAGGGTTAAAGTGAGGGCTCTCATAAGGCTATATATTTTAATAGGGAAAGGTGTTTGGAGGGATAAATAATTAAGATCAGGCTAATTGGAGTTATGGCACTTTTTTAGAGTAAATGGCAAAAAGCAAGTGTGATGTAAGCTACTATCACACAAGCACTTATAGTAGACCCACATAATAATCTTCAGTTATTAAGTTCATTGTTTTATAAAGATTAATTTAGTGTTTACCTCAGCCTATTTGTTTAAGTGTAATAAGACTGTTTTAAGTGAAATGCAATAGTTATAAACAAAGATTTTCTATGCTAGATTTATTTCGAGACTTGGGAAATACAGTCTGCAATGCTCTTTGCATATAAACACAGAGTGTATATATATTTTTTACTATAAAATTTCAGTGAAATTGTCATCAAGAATACAGATACAAACACAAATTCACGCACATCACATACTATGGTAAAACTTCTACTCAATTAGGAATAAATGACTTAAAGTAGCAAACTAAATAAAGGACAAGAAGACATTTAATATTAAAACTATAAAATCTATAAAATAATAGAAAAATAAATAATACCGTATTTTACTTGACCTGAACGGGTATATTAAATATCGTTAGATTTCTTTTTAGAAATGCACAAAAAGTCAATCATAGATGTATCTTCTGCATTAAAGATACAAGAATACTGCAATGTGATTTTATTATGCCACACTCTGAGTACAGGTCGAGTACAATAGATTATTTGGGTTATATGTTACAAACAGTTAATCTATTTTACATAGGAAAGTGTAAAGACCAGTCAAAAATGTAACACTAATTTCATATATCAGACAGCAAACATTATTCTGTTGCAGATACAACTGAGAGAATAAAAATGGTTTTCAGTTTGCAAGCCAGTATCTACAAGAATTTTGTTTTAAGTAGGATTTAGAGAATATAAGCTTGGTGTTGTTTGTTTGATACAGCAGTTTTTTTCAGAAATATAATATACTGTGAATCTATTTGCAGGTTCTAATCTATGTTGAGAAAGGTGTCACTTATCTTGAGACAGAACTACCTAGAATTAGACAGACCTCCTTTTTCTTCCTAAGAAAAGAGGCAGTGCCTTAGAAGTTGTACAGAAAAAAGATGTGTTGGCTAAAGAATTTGCTCTAAAATAGTAGGTGTGGCAGAATATTATTGGATTGTTTAGTGTAAAAACTCAGGGCATAGGACTTTGCTGGACTACAGTTACCTACCGCCTGTTCCTCTAGTGCAGGACAGTCTAGGACACTTATGTCTTACAAAAACAATATGAAAAACAAATGTCCAGATATTTTAGGCAAAAGAATATTCTCTAGCTTTCCTCCAAATATTGCAGAAAACAAACTAGATTTGAAACCGCTTAATTTGAACCAAAATAATGCAAAAAACTAAAATTCTACAACAAAGAGGCATTAATTTCATAATAAAGTGAAAGGATGTTATCTTGCATTGATTGAGGATATGCATTGTCCTGCAAAATGTTATGATTCAGTAAGAAATGCCTCAGTTTGGGCATCTGAAAATGTGGAAAACCTAATCTGAGAAGAAAGGAACTTCTGTTTGAGAACTTCATTGTTAGGATTACAGTTATTGGGTAGAAATGAAAAAAGGTCATAAGGTTCACCTCTGGTACCATGGCTGAAACAAACATGGAACAGCAGAATCTTTGGATTGCAGGAGCAGCTTTGTATGGATGGGACAAATGCTCTGGTAGTGCAAGAGGAGTCTGGGCATCTGCAGAGGGGCATTACAGGATCAAAAAGTACAATTATATTAGTAAACGTACCATAACAGTAGATGTTCGAGTGATCACTGCTGCAGTAGCCTAAGCTATATAGGTTATATCCTGAATGGGATATAACAGCCAAACTGCTTCCAAAGCTTCAGGGCACATTCCATGTGCCAAAACCATTTACTAGCGTGAGCTGAGCTGACAAAAAGAGAGGTTGGGTGCCAAGTCCTTCAGAGCTTTCATGCCAATAAAAAAAATAAATATCCACTCCCTGGCATAAAAAAATCATCAAAAAGTAGGGAGATGGATGGAGGGAGCAGCTACTGCAACAGTAATCATTCGGACATCTACTGTTATGGTAAGTTTACTTACACACCTGTACTACATTGTTCATATTTATCACTGCTGCAGGAGCCAAAGCTATATAGGTGGATTACCATAGCTTAGAACAACTGGAAGGTGGAAGGAGAAGCATCCAATATCCCCTGGAGAATGGTTCTAGCAAAGCCTGACCTAGACCTAGAGAAGGAATCTAGCTAGCAGTACTTTGTAAAAGTATGTAGAGAAGACTAAGTTGCTGCTTCTAGAATAGTTCTAGAATCTGTCCCTTTCTAAAAATCTGTAGATGAAGCCAAGGCCCTGGTAGAATATGCCGTAACTCTGCCTGGAATAGCTTTGTTGTGGTGGGAATAACAAAAGGTAATAGCTTGAGATGACCATTTTGAAATAGTCTTCTTTGACACAGGTTGTCCCTTCTTCTTATTTTCACAAGAAATGAGCAACTGGTCATAAGTTCAGAAAGATTTTGTTCTGTCACGATAGCATCTTTATTGTCTGTGGACAGCCAAGATATGAAGTATCTTTTTTCTCTCATTTTGGGGATCAGAGAAGAACAAAGAGAGAAGGATAGTTCTGCTTAAAGTAAACCCAGATACCACTTTAGGTATAAAAGAAGCCCTGTCTCTGTGGAAGAAACCGTGTTTCTGTAGAAAAATGAGATAAGGCTGACCCATCACAAGAGCTTGGAACTCAGGTGCTCTCTGGCAGAAGTCAGAGCAACCAGTAAAACTGTTTTTCATGTTAAAAACCTCAGCTTAGCCAGGTGAGCTGGTTCAAACTGAGTATTATCTTCAATAACACAGAATTAATATCTCAGGGAGGAGCCATGGTTGTCTTAAAGTTCTTTTATGCAAGACCCCTTTCAAAATATTTTGACATGGGACTGCACTGAAAGAGGAGGTTCCATGGGCAGACATGCTGAAATAGCCAACAAATGAACCTTGATAGTGGAGTAAGACACAAATATTGTAAAACCAGAGAAACACTAGCCCTGAATGGGTGCTGGTTATGTTGTTGGCACCAACTAGAAAACCTTTTCCATTTGTTAATGTATGATTTCCTGCCTATTTTAGTACCTGCTGCATGTCTTCAATAAACAGTTGCATAAATGGTATTAAGACAGACCCTATCATCCAGGCAGTTAGCAGAAGTTGTTTGTGTTCAGGATGTATTAACCCCTCCTCTGTTCTTGTGTGAGAAGATACAATCTGTGAGGAAACTTGGGGTAATTTCCCCTGGGCAATTCCAAAAGAAATGAGAAAACTGCTGCCTGGGCCAGAAGAGAGTCACCACATTGATTTATAGGGATTCCTTCTGAGTCTTTAGCTGTACTCTGGATATCAATGGAAAGGGTGGAAAAGCATACAGGAACATTCCTCTTTGAGGGGGAAAAAAAGACATCTGTCTTCCAGGCCTTCTTGCATAAAGTCCTGGAGCAGAATTTTGCCAGTTGACTGTTCAGAGAGGAGGCAAAAAATGTCTGCTTGAGGAAATTCCCATAGATGGATCAAATCTTGGATGACCCCCTGATCTAGTTTCCATTCTTGAGGGTCTGCCTTTGACCTGCTCAGCTTGTCTGCCACACAGTTTTTCTCTGACAGAATGTAAGATGCCTGTAGAGTGAGATTGTGCTGTGAAGCTATTTACCATGCTAGCATGGCTAGTCTGCATAGGGGGTAAGTCCTGCTACCTGTTTGCTTGTTTATGTACCACATCACTGTGGTATTGTCCAAAACAACTTGGAGTGGTCCAGGGGACCAAAGGTGATTCAGAGAGATGAGTGCCTTTATAAGGGCAAGCATCTCTTTAATATTTATGTGCTTGTATTTTTCTTTGCAGTCCCAGTTACCATTGCACTTTTAGCTCCCTTGAAACTACTATAAAAGGAAAGTCCAAGACAACATTGGTGACTGACTGCTGTGGAGCAGGAGGGATGAAGGGGAGATCTGGATTAAGGAATATTTGATGTTCCCACCAAGTGTTTTCTCTTATTAAAAATCCCAGATCTGGAATCTGAAAAGATAAGATGTGTTGGTACTGGGATGAAAGACACCAGATACCACTGTATTTTTCTCATCTGGACTCTTGTCAGAAATATTATGAGAATCATAGATGCCATGAGACCCAGAATCCTAAGCTGCTCCCTCACAGTGATCAAAGCACGAATGTAAAAACCTCTGAAATATCTCTAAATATAGATCTATTTTTTTCCTGTGGAATAAAAGGTCTTTGTACTCAGGTGTTTAGCAGATATCCAGGGAACACAATCCTATGTGATGGAGTCAAAAAGGCTTTCGAATGTTATCTTGGAATCTCAGCCAGCATAGTAGAATTCTCACCCAAATGAGAGATTCCTGACATTTTGCAAAGACTCTGCAAAGATATGCAAGCCATCTAACTATGGAAAAATGCGGATACCCTGCAGCCTGCAATAGGCTACAACTGGAGCTAAGCCCTTTGTGAACACTTTTGGAGCAGTGCATAGCACAAAAGGTGAGGCAGAGAACTGATAATGAGATCCAGACTCATAAAACGTTAAGGAACTTAGGAATGTAATGATAGGCATCTTTTATATCTAAAGTTACCAAAAACTCAAACAAGGAAGAAGGGAAAACAGGTTGGGAAATGAAAACATTTTGAACTTGGGCACTATCACATACTAGTTAGGAAAGAAAGGCCCAGAACTGGTCACCAGGCATTTTCTTTCTTTGGCACCAGAAACATTCTTGAACAAAAACCTCTTCCCAACTGCAAATGAGGAAACGTATCTGTTACCCCCTGAGAAATCATGTGCTGTTGGACAGGAAAGAACAGAGGGGTTTGGTCTGGTGGATGTGAAATAATTCCTATTGTCATTTGAAATCCTGCTAAGTAATGTCTGAGAACACATTTGTCCTAAACAATCTGTTGCCTAAGACAAAAATAGAGATTCAGACTTTTGGAAAGTTAATTCTGACTTATTTGACCCTCCTTTATTTATTTATTTATCTATTTATTTATTTATTTTTTTTGGGGGGGGGGGGTCCTGCTTTGTTTTTGGAACTTCACTGCCATTGTTTTTTAAATGTATGCTTACCAGCATTTGGCTGAGGTCTATGTATTGTTTCTTGCCAAACTTGGACAAGGGAGCAGAAAACCCTTGGAAAATTTTGAGAAGGCATCCTGAAAAATCTGAGAGATTGTCTATATTAGCTAGCCCCTCTCATCAGATTGTTTGATAACCTCTGCAGAAGAGGGTCCAAAAAAACTGAATCTCATGCAAAGATGAATTTAAAATCTCATGTTTACATTTGCCAGGTGGTTCTGAGAATGCAGACAGGCAAATCTCCTCAATATAGTACATACTTTTAACAATGAGTAGTGTCCTGCGAAATAGAAGAAACTGAACTACACAAGGCAGATTTTTTTCTGACAGGAAGGAATTGCAAATAAAACATTCCTCATACTTTCACAACTTGTCAGAATAAGCTTTAACATATGTGCCTGACAATTCAAAATTCTACAAAATAAAGTTACAGAAGTATACACTTTTTTATCAATTGGTTTACCATCCTTGTCAGAAAGAGAAGGACTAGAATTAACAAAAGCACTCCAATACACACTGCCATGCCCAAAAAGTAATTTAATCACAGTTTCTCCACAGAAAAAAATGGTTTTAGAATGTATAGATCAATTTTTACATGGTCAAACACAAATGTGCACTCCCATTTAAGAGTATACCAAAGTCCCGTGACAGTGAATAAAAACACATATTACTTGTTTAAAACATTATCATACTCATCATCATCATCAACAACAACCTTTTTTCCATTTTCTGCATGTGTTTGGGGTGTCATGTCACTAACTCTCTCGATTCAATGCCACAATCCTGCCTTCTTCGACAATCATGCCTGACTGTTGCAGATCTTCTCTCGCACAATCCATCCACTTCTTTGCTGGGGAGCCTCATTTCCTCTTACGTTCTTTATGTCTGTCCCACATCTTCTTCACCAGATTGTCTTCTTCTTTTCTACACGTGTCCAAACCACTATAATCTGTTCTCTTTGATCTTTTCTGCAATTGGAGCTACTTTGGCTTCTGCTCTTATGTCCTCATTTCTTCATTTGTCGCACAGTGTGCATCCTATCACCCGTCACACGCACTTCATTTTCATCACTTCTAGCCTCCTCATCTGCCTTGCCTTTACTGCCCAGGTTTCTGTCCCATACAGTAGTACCTGTTGCAACACTGTTTGTATACCTTATGTTTCAGCTTCTTTGGCATTCTTCTGTCATACACTTTACATGACAATGTATGCCAGTTGGCAGCATCCCCTCTGATTCTAGCTTTGACCTCTTCATTCAGACATCCCTTCTTCTTAACCACCCCTCCCAGATACTTGAAGCTATTAATCTGTTCCACTATCTTCCCTTCTATCTCAGTTCTCAGCTTCTTCTGATTTCCCAGATTTGCTGCCATCACTACTATTTTATCTGTGCTTAGTTTCATCCCATGAGCCTTCAGTTTCGCATTCCATTCCCCTCTCCTTTGTTGAAGTTCTTGCTGTGAGTTTGCCTGTAATGCAACTTTGTTTGCATACAGCAACTTTGTTGATCTGTTCCCTCCAACCTGTTTGCTAATGTAATCTATCACCTGTATGAACAGCAGTGGGCTCAGAGTTGAACTCTGATGCACACCCGCTCCCACTGGGAATCCCTCTGTGAGAAGGAGCACTGTTCATATGCGAGTCGATGGATCATTGTATGTAGTCTGCATTAATTCTACCAATGTTTATGGGAATTTGAAACACTGCAGGACAGCATCAGCTTTCTTAGGACCTTTTCATATGCTTTCTCCAAGTCTAGGAATGTCCAATTGGACTCTTTCCTCATCTCTAGCTTCTTCTGCACTATCTGTTTCACTGCAAACATTGTGTCAGTTATGCTGCATCCTGATCTGAATCTGAACTGTTCATCTCCCATCTTACATTCTACTACTCTATGTATCTTTATCTATCACCTTCTCCAGAACTTTCATGCAATGTGACAGGCGTTTGATGGCTCTGTACTGCCCACAGTTGTTACAAATTCAATAACTCACATAACAGACCAGTTGGCATAATAATTAAGGTCTTTGCCTCCCATGCACAAGCTACAAAGTTTGATCCTGACCTCTGACCAATGCCTATTTGGAGTTTGCATGCTCTCTGTGTGTCTCTGTGGGGTTCCTCTCACCTCTGAAAATATGCTGGGTGTTTTCATCTCAGACTCACCAATGAATGGAGCTGTGGGCAGCAGCATAGACTCTACATGGTGCCCTATAAAGAGTTGTATAGACCAACCACTTTGGACATCTACTCTGGTACACAGTATCCTCAAGATAGGAGAACATGGATCACAGACTGCACGCTGTGGCAGGGCTAGCCACTCAAATGTGTAAAAATATGTCCCTAGGTGATTCTGTCATGTTGACTAGCTTAAAACATTACAAATAATATCTGGACGATTTGTTTCCAAAAGGGAACACATCTGACCATCAATAGAACAGTGCAAACTGACCATAAATTGTCAAAAGTCTGAAAAAGAGTGCTCTCTTCAGGGGCAGGAAAGTTTTGAAGGGCTTGGCACCCAAACCTATCTTTTTTAGTCTGCTCAGCTTGAGCTGACTAATGGTTTGGGTACATGGGAAGGTGCCCTGAAGCTTTGGAAGCTGTCCGGCTGTTATATCGTATACAGGGTATAACCTGTATTGCTTAAGTTACTGCAGCAGTGATCAATATACTGAATGTTCACAGTTACTATTTGTAGGTACAGTCTCACCATGGCATGTGTGAACACAGAGTGTTTCATTTGGATTGTGGAGTTCATAAAATGGTTGAACAACTGGAACAAGCTCAGCAGTTCATTTGTCCCTGGCAGCCCAGCTGGAGGAAAGCAAACGTGTATCTGAATGATGATTTATATCTCTCTTAGAAGTGGAATCAGTATGTGAAGAGACCGGTTTAGGCGTTTCATTGGCAATCATTTAAAATAGCTAAGTCGAGAAATACAGCACAGTATCAAGGAAATGATTACCATGGTCTTCAAAAACTGGAACAGCTATTGGGAACAAGACCAGTAAAAATGTATATTAAAAATGAAAACAAGCAAAAATAATAATATGCACATAGATGTAATGAAAATAAAAAGAAAAGAAAATAAAGTAGAAAGGTAATGAGTCTTAGTGGTCAAAGGCAAAACTACTTCAGCTAGTGGCTTTGATTAAAATGATAACCCTGGTAGTGTAGCAGGAAAAGAAAACTGTTAGAAACAGAACCAGGAGGGGATGTAAATTTGCCAAGGCAGTACAGAAGGAAGTTGTGAAGCTACTTATATGAGACAAAGGAAAAAGCAACAGTACAAGTAAGTTAGCAATAATGTAAAGGGGAGTCATGGATTAAGGCCGAGGATGAAAAGAACTCCACAGCCTGCACACACAACCCAAGCCAGACACTTCCTATTCGAGAAGAAAAAGCTAATAAAGTGGCAGAAATGACTACTGGTGTGAAAAACAAGGGGCAGATATTGTAGATGGGGAGTTTAATATATCGGATATAACAAGACCAAAGAACAAGTTCATCCTAGATAACCTACAAGGTGCAGGCACCAGGTAGATAGTACTTTCTAATCAGACTCTACCGATAGACAGAAAGTGACTACTGTTTGGAACAAATGATCACTAATTAATGTGGTTTTCCTTCAGACTAATGTTAGTCATAAATATCAGAAGAGAGGTTTCTGGAATGCAAGAGCAGGCATTGAAAAAATCAGGCAGTGACTAAACAATAATGTAGCAAATGGTAAGCTAGTGATGTAGAAAAACAACGGTGATGCACCAAAACTACCCAATCAGAAGCAAGAGGTCTTTGTATAAACAAATATGACAGTCCTAAAGAAGTAAAAACATTTGATTAACAAATGGGGTGACACAGAGCAAAGAAGAGAATGAAAGTTATACGAGTTAAAGAAAGCAGGAAATGTAGCCTAAAAAGCAAAGGCAACACTGAGAAATAGTTAGCTATATCTGTCAAAATGGGAAACGAAATATTTTATAAATAACTCAAAGAAAGACAATGGAAGGGAGGACGAAACTAAAAATGGATGTGGATGGACATAAAACAGAGCTGCTAAATGTGTGGCCTATTATTGCTACAGAGAACACTTTGAGCAACCTAGGTAATAGAAGTGCCTAGGATAAAAAAGTAATGGATAGTCCTGTCGTGGAACAAAGGGCTATGAAAGAACTTGAAAAGTTAAGGACGCATATGTCAATGAGATCTAATAAGATTTCAACTAAAATTACTGAAAAAAATGAAAAGGCAACTGGTAATAACAGTACCTTAACTTGTTAGCAACTTATGGCTACTGGTAAAGGTTCCTAAGTAAGTAATGCAAGAAGGAATGCTGATTATTTCACAAGAGTGGGTGCAGGACAGGCAGGAAACCTCAGTTTGATTTCTACTGCTAGGAAAATTATGGAATCATTGACAAATTAAAGAATGTTAGAATATTTCGAATCAAGAGACAGTGTGGACCCACTGCAGAACTGATTTACAACAGGGAAGTTCGTGGAAGGCAAATTTAAAAGAGTTACTTAGATCTATCCCAGCACAAAAAGAAAGTATATGTCTTTCTGTAATCAACTTCTCTGATGCCTTGACTCTCTGGCCTTCATGGAGAAAACAAAATAAACATCAGTAGCACTTATGTATGTGAACTATTTAATCATAGCCAATCACATTTAACTTTCAATACAACCTTTAGGCTTTTGAATTCTTAAAATTATAGTGTCTTATATTCCACCAGAAAAGATAAACAGCAAACTAAATCACACATATATCATGCAAAAGTTATTGTAAGTGCTCATATATTTTTCATTCTTTGCAAAATAATTTCTCTAGTGTGTGCTTGATGAGGCATTCTGTGTCCAGAAATGCTAGAAATCTAGAACTACTATTGGGTTGAAGTTCACTCTCATACAAGCAAACGTGTAGGATTCTTACAGGGCAGATATTTTTCTGAAAATAAATTTTTCAAGCATTCAGTGATGAAGTACTATTGATTTCTTGATGCATTATTTTTTATTTGTAAGACATCCCATGTTAAATGCAGTGTTTTTATTAAGGACATGGAGATAAATGTTTTAAAATGAGATACAATGGCAGCACAGTGGAAGATGTTGCTTGATAAGGCTATCCAATTGGTACAAAAACACTAGTCAGTTACATTTAGATATCCCCTTATAGTCAGTCCTGCCACAAAAACTTAGTATTTCTTTAGTGACTACTATGAGGTTATCTGATTTACTACAGAATGCTAGTTCAACACTCTTGGAAGGTTCTACATGCTTAGATATGCAAAAATGCAGAGGGTTTTGTACCTGTGCAGGTGAAATTCAGAAAAGGAATTGTTTTAGAAGGCAATAATTTTATTTTGAGATGTACTGCTTATGATAATTCAGAAACAGTTACAGAGGTTTTAAAATGTACATATATCTCACCCTCTAGTTTGTGTAGGGGGGACCACATACAAGGTTGATGTGTTGATTTTAGACCACCAGAGTGATACAAAACATGGGGCTATAAACAGCCTAGCTGATGAACATTTCAAAATCGAACAATCAGGGAATGAAGCCTAATTACTTTTTTTACAATGCTGTTTCAAGTGAGAAAACAAATGAATCAGAAATCCATTAAAAACTCTGCTTTTATTGTTCTATGTTTCTTCTTTCCACATATGCCAACCATCAGGCCACCTGTATCAGTCTTGAGACATTTTATTCCCTTTCTATATGGGAAGTTCCCAACACCAGGTTGAAAGCTGATCCATCATAAAGGCAGCCATGGTGGTGGTTTGTGCCCTCACCTGCATCCTGGAAATATGGAAATTTATATTTAGGCCCTAACCCCTCTCCTGGTTTTAATTTGATCACACACATTGCCCTCAGGCCTCACATGCTCTTCCCCTCCATGTGCATGCTGCCACTCTCTTCTTATTGACTGCTGTTGTTACCAGATGTGCATGCTTCCACTCTCTTTTTATTGATGGCTGTTGTTACCAAATGTGCATGATGCCACACTCTTCTTATTGATGGCTGCTGTTACCACATGTGCATGCTGCCACTCTCTTATTATTGACGGCTGCTGTTACCACATGTGCATGCTGCCACTCTCTTCTTATTGACGGCTGCTGTTACCACATATGCATGTTGCCACTCTCATCTTATTAATGGCTGCTGTTACCACATGTGCATGTTGCCACTCTCTTCTAATTGGATGGCTGCTGTTACCACATGTGCATGCTGCCACTCTCTTATTATTGATGGCTGCTGTTACCACATGTGCATGCTGCCACTCTATTTTTATGGACTGCTGCTGTTACCACATGTGCATGCTGCCATTCTCTTCTTATTGACTGCTGATGTTACCACATGTGCATGCTACCACTCTCTTCTTATTGGTTGCTGCTGTTACCACATGTGCATGTTGCCACTCTCTTCTAATTGGATGGCTGCTGTTACCACATGTGCATGCTGCCACTCTCTTCTTATTGACGGCTGCTGTTACCACATGTGCATGCTGCCACTCTCTTCTTATTGACGGCTGCTGTTACCACATGTGCATGCTGCCACTCTCTTCTCATTGAGGGCCGATGTTACCAGCTTAGGCATGCCTTGCCCATGTTACTGGTCCTTACCATTTTGGTGTCTTGCAAGCATTTTCTTGTTAGGTGGTGATCAGTTAACTGAAACTTCCATTTCTTTCTCCCAAGAGGGATTAGCACTGGCTACTGGCTGCCATCCTTCCCTGCCCAGCTCTTGCAGCACCTGAGCTTTTTCTCAAACTGCGGTCATTTGGGACCTAGTCGGAACTTCATCCCCCTATAGCACACTGCCAGTTTTAGCTTTATGATTAACACACTATAACTCTGAGGGCTAAATAATAAACTTATGAAGAAATGTTTTATTGTAAATAAATAATAAAAATATATGAGAGCTTTTCTAATGTTTTGCAGCAATATGCATGACTTTTATCTTTCTAATAAATATAAGGCACTGTATCTTAAATAATTCAAAAATGTAAGGTCTGTACTGAATGCCAAAAGTGGTTGTTGATCGGTTATGAGAAATTTTAACTATTACTAACATTTATTTGTATTCTCTATGAAGTCCAGAAGTCAACGGAGGTAATCAGAGAAGTTGATAAATATAAAAAAGTATGCCATTCTTTCTTGTTGGTGTAGATTTAAGTTACTTGGTTCCAAAAGTGAAGAAGAAGAAGGACAAGAAGAAGTTTCTGCATAGTACAACTTTAGCAGAGTTCTTGGACCTTGTGATTTTTGCATTTTCATGAAGATTGATCCTGAAATTATGCCCTGCAAGCTGCTCATTCACCATGGTGCCTGCATTCCTTTCTTGAATATGATGTGGCATGAGAGGTGATTATATTAATGTGGAAGTACAGGACTCTCTCCCTTTATAGGGGGTATGGGGGGAATAAAACTGTCACCTTGGAAAAAGTAAAGTAACTTATTTTGTGAGTTTTTGTAAGTATCCTGTGAAACAATCTGCTTTCAGTTATTGGATTTGCAAAGATATTCTTCACAAGACTGACCTACACACCTTTGACATTGTAATAGATATGTTAGATCAGAAGTGGGTCATGGATGGTGTTGCTTGTCTGGTCAGTATAAAACAGACTAACAGTTGTGGGTTCAGTTCAAGCAGCATTATTACATACAAACTCATCAAGACTGAGGCTTAGTAACTTAAACTTAAATAAATTTATAAACAGACTGACTACTGAACGCATACATGTTAACACTCTGGCTGTTCACTCAAAATGACACTGCTGGCTGCATGTGCTCTCTATTTATATGCATGTGCCCTCACTTTGAAATGCTTCTTAAAGTCGCAACACACGCTCTGCTCTACATCCTCCCTCTCTGAGAAATAAGTCATGCACAGTGATATTGACAACAATCTTTGACATGCAATTGTACAGAAATAATCCTTTAACATGCAATTATACAGAACTAAATAAAAACAAACAGCGTACCTATGGCCAAACCAAACCACTAGTAAACAACAACAACCAGAAAAAAATAGCTCCATTGCATGCTGAAAAGACTTCACTGGCAGAATTTATTCCAAAAGGCATTCTGAGAAATCTGCATTTACCAACTGGCATCCTGAATGTAGGCAGTAGTGAAGATTTGTGATCAAGAATTACTTGCCACAATGAACTCTTCACATCTAAGAGAGAAAAAACAGTAGCATTTGGCATGAGGGTAGCAACTTCCTCGACTGTACGCATAGAATGGTGGGGTCCCTTTCATGCTTTGTTTAAGTCTCTTGGGTCAATACATATTCTGATTTCATCTGAGCTTTCTTCATTCTATAACTGGACAAATCACACCTTGTTGCACCATTTTATCTAACTGGACTTTGACTCTGTCCTGCATAGCTATCAGAACTCTTCTTGCTGGTCTGACCACTGGACTGACCTCTGGGTCTAATTTCATGGAGTATACAACTGGAAGTTTACCTAGCTTGTCTTCGTAAACATCAGCATACTCTGAGAAAGTAGCATTGGTCAAACTAGAATTAGGACATGTGCTTACATGATGGACCTCTTTGGTAAAAGAAAGCACTTTCATTTTTAAACTGTCTCCGAGACCTAATAATGACTGTACAGGTCTATTGACTACATAAAACTGAAAGCTGTAACTGTTCCCACCTAAACAGCATGAAAGTACTACTGAGCCTTCAGTTTGAATCTCTTCACCTCCATAAGCAACAAGCTTCACAAAATTGGCCAAATTAAGTTGTTCACCAGCTCTTACTCTAGCAAATGTTTCTGGTGACATAACATTGCACTTTGAACCAGTGTCCACTTTGGTCTCTGTGGGTTTACCATTAATCAGAACACTACAAAACACTTTGTTTTTTGCCAACAAATCTACTGCATTAACCTTTTCACCAACCATTGATACACCATCTACATAGAAAGTCGATTTGCATCTTTCTATATGACCAACTTGCTTTTTTTGAGTGACCTTTCTTAATAAATGAATGAGGCTAACTTGATTTACAAAGCTTTTGAAAGTGGTTCCATTTTTTATACTTGTGGCATTGCTGAACAAATGCTAAGCACTTGTCTCTTTTGGACTCATGATTGGCACCACAATTACAACAGTTAACAAAAAGACTTGACTTGGATTTTGCTGTACAACAATATGATGTTTTTCTCCTCCTGCATACACAAATGAACACTCTCTTTCAATGGCTTCTGACCTTGCTAGATTAAGCAGAATAAATTCCCTCATACATGCATTTATCTTTATCAGAAAAAGTTGCTTGTATGTGGACTGGGTCTACAAAATATCTCTGCAATGCCAACACACAGTAATAAAGACCCTTGGAGTTATGTATGAACATACACACATATACGTCAGAAATTTTGTGTCAGAAATTTGAAATTATGCTCAACAGCACAATAGACTCTCCAAAATAACTACACTTTACGAAATAAGTCTCCACAGCACAAGAACACTTTGAAATCACTGTACTTTGTGAAACCACCCTTATCAGTGTAAGAAACACTTCAAAATGACTGCACTTTGTGAAATAACTGCACACAGCACAAGAAACTTCTGAAAATGACTGCAAATAAATGCACAGTGTAAGAAACACTTTTGAAATGACTGCACTTTGTGAATGAATTGTGCTCAGCACAAGAAATGCCTCAAAATGACTGTACTTTGTGAAATACCTCTGTACAGTGTAAGAAACACTTTTGAAATGACTGCACTTTTTGAATGAATTGTACTCAGCACAAGAAATGCCTCAAAATGACTGTACTTTGTGAAATAACTTTTCAGTGTAAGATACACTTTGAAATGACTGCAATTTGTGAATGAACTGTACTTTGCACTCAGTAAACTCTGAAATAACTGTACCGTAATAAAGCACACACTACAAATACTTTCGGACACTGAGATACATCGAGCAACTCTAGTTGTACTTTGAATAGCTTTAGTCAATACGAAATAGTAGCTCATATCAAAAAAGCATGGTCATTTACTAAAAAATGCAGTTGCTTTGCTCTTCCATGCTCATTTTGCCCATTTATTGTACTCATCATGCTCATTTGACTTCTATCATGCTTGTTATACTTTTCTTGTGCTCATTTTACTTTTAACATGCTCACTGTGCAAATCAGAAGTAGTTCTGAACACTCTCATAAGTATTTCAAATAACTTTATCAGATATCATGGTTTTGAACATTTCATTTAATCAATAATACATTTTCAGCTTTTTGTTTGATTAATAATGTGTTTGGTGCTCTGTGAATGCTTTGTATTTTTTTTTATAAAATAAATCACTTATGCAAGTTTTTTATTACCTGAAATTCATTTCTGACCCTTTTCAATAGTTTGAACAGGTTAGGATGAAACTTCTAACACCGTGTCATTTAGATACGCCACTTCTGGTACCATGTCATTCAGGTATGCTACTTCTAACACCATGTCGTTCAGACATCCTGCTTCCGACAACTTGTCACTCATCTGGTCAGGATAAAACAGATGAACAGTTGTGTTTCATACTAGGCTATCTGCCCAAGGGCATTTACAAGCCTAGCCCATCGTTTTGTGGCTTACAGCATGGGAGAATGTTTCTGTTTCTCTGGATCTTTCATCTTTGTTGTAATGACAGTGACGGGTTAACATAGGTCAAAAGCATACCTCTTTACTGTTTTTTATTCTTATTTCTTTTTTTGGTTATTTTTCCCTCTTCCCTCTGGTTTTCTGGCAAAGCACTGAGGACTGATGTCAAACAACATGAGAAATAATATGACTAAGAGGTTTGGTAATGACAGGTTTGAATTTCAAAGATAATATATAATAAAATAAAATCTGTCATTCTGTAACCTTCTAAGTTTATAGGAGCAATATTTAAAATCTGTCCCTAATTTTGGGTCTTTTTTATTCAATTTTTTATGGCTTTTTTTCATTTCTTGACAGAGATTTCTTGCATAGGTGGTTGCAGAGTGTGAGATGAGGTGCAATGTGCAGAAGGTTAAGAAACTCGAAAAATGGGATTAACAAATTGGATTTGAAATGAAGAAGATGGAAGAAAAAGCAAGTTTAAGCTTATTGGGATATGGATAACAGTCCATAAAATTCTAGTCACTACAACCTGACAAAGGCAAAAAGGCAAAAAAGACAACTGATACAAACAAACAATGGACATGGCGTTTATTATTAGCGCTTTTTTCGGCAAAAAAAATAGCCAGCACTTTCCTCAAAAAAAACCTACTTAATACAGCTATATAATATATACACACAAAAAAAAATAAAAAAAATGTAATTAATTAATTATCCATCCATTTTTTACAAAACAAAAAAAATATACTACTACAATACATTTTTTTTAACTTTTTTTTAAAAAGTGTGGAACAAATCAAGTCCACCTACTCGGTTGTTCCACATTTCTCCTCACCATACTGTAAATTTTCATTGATCCATAGTTAAACTAAACTTAATATACTTAAAAAAATACAAGTCTTAAAGAGGACTTAGAAGTTCTTGAGACTGGTTTACTACAAGACACTGATTTTACAAGGTATAAATATGATTACCTAAGAATTTTTTCCAGTATTGAAGCTTCTATTTCTAAGATTGTTTTAAATAAGAAACGTAAAATGGATAGAGATGTGAAAGACTATGCAAATAAAAAGGCTTACCCCCTCCCCCTTCAGTGGGACATATTTTATTTAGGGGAAATGAGGACTCTAATGCAGTTATCACATTGGACGACAGTACCAATCAAGAGCAGGTACCTGTTCGTAGGAGCGAACACATTAGGAGTCAAGTGAACAACAGTAACAATAATAATGCACAAAGTAATAATCAAAATCAAGAAGAGCAAATTTTTAACAGTGAAAGTGTCCTGGGATTTCCAGAGTCAGGAACAGGCCGAACAACAACAATACCTGAACAAACAACAGGGGTCATGCAGAGAGGAGGAAAAGAGGGAATCAACGGAGGAGATGATATTCCCTACAATAACAGGACCTAATGTCCTTATGAGTCAACAAGGGGATTTTAAGATCTACAATTATACTGTTTTAACTGTTGAGCAACCCTTGATTGACTTTTTTTCAAAAGGACTTTCTTTTATCCCAGATAAAAAGGGTGAACTTGTTAAAACTATTGTTGACCTGAAGTTATTTGTTCGGAAGTTGAATTTGGCATTTTCTTTAGGGAATACACCTGCACTTCTTAATACCTACAGAGTGTCGAGTGTGTTTAATCCACCATTGTATGGGGTGTTAAACACCTTCAAAAAGTTATATTACATAGATCTAAGGGCCAGATTGAATACTAATAAACACACTAGGAGGATGAGAAGCAATATTTCTAAAAATGAGTTAGATTTCATTTCCCTACTCATTGAATGTAAAGTTAGAGTCATGAAGCCAGATAAGGGTGGGGGTCTTGTTTTTATGGATGAATATTTCTATGAAAATAAGATGCTGAACCACTTACAGTCAGATACTTATTTGAATTCTAGTTTAAATGAGGTCCATGCAGCCTATAAGAAAATCAGGGGAGTGCTGGATGACCTTTTTCTGGAAGGTAGTATTGATTGTGACATCTTCCATTTTTTGTCCATGCCAGCTCCAAGGATTTCCACCATATTTGCCACATTGAAAATTCACAAAAACTTAGTTGATCCTCCATTTAGGCCAATAGTGGATGGAAGAGGATCTATCACCTACGCTTGTGCCAAATATGTAGATGACATCCTTAAACCTTTAATACAGGGGGAACCTCAAATTTGCAAGGACTCCTGGAATTTTTTGGAGAATATAAATAAAATTGAATATAACTCTGATTATATCTTTCTAGTAGTGGATGTGAAAGATCTATACACTGTTATTCCCCACCAATTGGGTATTGAGTGGACAAAAAATTTTATGATGCTTAAAAATGCTACTAGTGCACAGATGTATCTTGTTGAAATCCTACTAGATTTGGTATTATCTAACAATTTTTTAGTTTTTAATAACCAATTTTTTCTCCAAAACACAGGGAGAGCCATGGGGTCACCTTGTGGGTGCAGTTTTGCAAACAGCATAATGGCATAATGGGAACGTAATTGGTTGTTTAATAATGATATGTATCAACAATGTGTCACTTGGTATACTAGCTACCAAGATGACATGTGTTTTATCTGGAAAGGGCCCCAAAAGAAGATACCTGACTTCATAGACAGTATTTCACGAATGACTGACTTCTTAGAGTTTACTTACACCATAGGAGTTGATGAAATTAACTTCCTAGATGTGAAAATTAGTAAAGATAAAGTTAATAACAAATTTAAATCTATGATTTATAGAAAACCAACTTATTCAAATAGCTATCTCCATTATACCAGCAGCCATCCCTTTCACCAAAAAAGAAGTGTTGTAAAGGGGCAGTTTGTTAGAGCTGCCAGGATGATCTCAGATAATCATGATTTTATTGAGGAATGTGAGAACATAAGTAAAATGTTTTCCTGTAGAGGGTATCCCGAGAGTTTGATTATTGAGATTATGCACAAAGTACAGGTTAAAAGAGATACTGGGCATTTTTGGCCCCTGTTGGGTGGTGGTATGATGCAAAGATCAAAGAATGATACTACAAACATGATTACTATTGAATCATCTAGTATTAATTTTTTGTTCACATATAGTATGGACCATGAAGTTATTAGGGAAATAATAGTCAAGAATTTGAGTATTATTTTAGAAGACAAAGCTCTAGTTAAAGTAGTAGGAAGACAACCAAAATTCACATATAGAAGAGGTGCTAACCTTAAGAATTTAGTTGAGACTACTATAGTTAAAACTAAAGATAAGGTCGCTGGGATGCGGAAATGTGGCATGTGCCCCCAATGTAAATATATTTTTCCTGGGAATAAAATCAATGTTAACAGGAAAATATATCTTATTAATGGTAATTATAATTGTGAAACCAGTGGGGTAGTATATATTGCCTTATGTGAGAAATGTCCTTCCTTCTATATAGGCAAAACTGAGAGGAAATTAAGGAAAATAATTTATGAATATCTGTATGCCATAGGGAGGAAGGACTTAACTAATGCACTTGCTAGACATAGTTTGGAACATCCAGAGCATTCATTTCTATTCACCGTGGTCCATCATGTTAAAAATGATATTAAGAGTGGCTCTTGGCAGTTACACCTGGAAGAACAAGAAGTGTTCTGGCAGATTAGAACATCTGCACATCCCCCCCCTGGGTTTGAATGATTATGCTTCTATTAAATGCATTCTCAAGTTAAAAGCATTGCTTAGATAATGACAAAAGTGATGAGGTGTGCATTTTATTTTTATACTGTTGTTACATCCCTAAAGGTATTAGTTTTAGGAAAGTTGTTATGTATATTAGTTAATAGGAAATAATACGTATCATTTGTAATAAGTTTTAATGCTTTATATGACTTATATATGTGGCAATACATGCTATTTATTCATCCATTTTTGTATTAGTTAGTTTTTTATCTATTTAGGTTAAAACATTTTTTAAGTATATTAAGTTTAGTTTAACTATGGATCAATGAAAATTTACAGTATGGTGAGGAGAAATGTGGAACAACCGAGTAGGTGGACTTGATTTGTTCCACACTTTTTAAAAGAATGTTTTAAAATAATGTATTAGTGTAGTATTTTAATTGTTTTTGTAAAAACTTGATTGGATAATTAATTAATTACATTTCAATTTGTTTTCTGTTGTAGCCTACATATATAGGCAGCTGTGTGTTAAGTAGGTTTTGTCTGAAGAAGGCTGGGTATTTTCTCGGCCGAAAGCGCTTACGCTAATAAACAGTCACTACAACCTGATCTACAACAGCATGAGGGAATACTTTCTTTCAAGATAGTAAACGGATGACTTAGGATAGATATTCTAAAGTATTATTTCACAGAAAGCATGGTTGGTGATATGCACAGACACACTGAAAAAATGTAGAGTTAAAACTATAGGTTCATAGATTCATACTTAAGTACTGTGCCAGCTCCCCTTGCAGGTAATTTTAAGTCTATCCGTTTTCCCTTTTTGTGCTCAAATTAACCCATCCCATTTGGTATTAGATTAGCCTTACCCATGCCATAGTTGATAATTATATATTACCCCTAATAAGAATAACTGGAATCATACCATGGATAATTTGAGGGGATCCATGCATGGGATAAAGCATTTAGAAGCTGCCTCTGTCCATTAGCAGTAATCCTGGGGGAAATTTTCTGTTTCCCATCCATAGATCCAAATTGCTCTTGAATATGCACAGGGATGAACTTTGTTTTACAAGGGTCTGGAGTCTGTTCCAGAGCAGTGTCATACTCTGTGAGGATATACCTGTCCCTCCAAACCATTCTGTTGATGTTGCAGAAGGCTAGATGCAGTATTTCTGATGTCATTTGACTTGATGATGTGCAGTAAATCTATTACAATTGGGTCTATCTTTTGTATTTATAATATTAATATTATTTCTATTATGCATGAAGTCATTCCAGTGTACACTAAAAAAAGCATGGCACTTCTTATGAAAGCAGGAAAAAAAAAGAAAAAATATATAAGCTGTTTAATAAATATGATAGGGAGCTTGCCAAATATACTGAGAAATGAGTAGATGGGTGGATACAAAATTTTCTCTATCATAAAACCTTTTTTGTTTCTATGTAGGGATAAATATATTTGAGACAAATATGGTTTCATTTATAATGTCAGTAGTCATTTGATCAAATGCTAAATGACCAAAAACTGAAGACCAAAAAGCCTTAGAGGACTAAAAATGTAATTGCCACACTTGAAACAGATGACTATGTAGAACAGTATGGTCAGCAGATCTACTGACTGTCTCAATTGCTTAAGAAGACCAGCTTGCAGCTTCATTAGAATAGTCAGTACTACTGTGCTCCTTAAATAGTTTAATTCTGAGGATGCATATTCTCAGAGACAGGAGAATATCCTGTTTTACCTGAAAACAGAGTTACCTGAAAACAGAGTTCCCTTTCCTTCTTGGTGTTACAGCCCCACAGTTACAATATACAAATAGTGGGTTGGGATGGAGTCAAGGTTGCAATTTCATTCTAAATAAATGTAATAGCCAGATTGAGGGGTGGAGTCGAAGCACATTTCCTTGGTCTTAGGAGGGATAAATGCCTAGAGCTTAGAATGCAAGGTGTATAACAGGAATCATATAACTGATTTGTTTGCAGTTAAAAGCATTCTCTAGAGTCTCTTTGCTCCTTTATCTGTTTAAAACTTTCATTTAGTGTCTCACTGCTGTTTTTCTGCTGTGATAAACATTTCTGTAGTGTTTTCTGCCTAAAATAGTGTAGCTAGTAGCTGTAGCACAGTTTCCCAACCTCCGTCCCTATTGGCGTCTTGTTCTTATACTTGGTAGCTTTGCAGTTGCCCGCCCCTACTGTAAATTTGATCTGGGACACTCCTCCCAGTTCAATGTCATTAGCTCAGTCTACCTAATACAGAGAGAACATTTGGGAAAGCCAACCTCCTTAGTTTCTTAACCTTGAATTATCTCCTTTCTACCTTTCCACTTTACTGAAAAAAAAAAAAAAACAACAAAAAATATATTCAGCTGTTTTTACAGTACTTGTGTTTCCTCCTCCTACTCTATTACTTCATCTTGTTTTTTCTGCTATTTGTTCTCTAAAGTGTTCAATTGCATCTTCTCTTCTGCATTTATTACTGCTTCATTTTAGCCTATTTAAAATTTAACTGTTATTCTAAGCCTCTTAGTTTTGGTTTAAGCACTTGGGCTTTAGGCCTACCCCTTAGGTTTCCCAGGCCTCTCTCCCTCAGATTCTGACAAATATGGATGGACAGTTTCCTACAGTTTCTCCTGCCCACCTGGTTGATATGGTCATCCTGAGACAGTGTAGTAACTGTCTTATGTACATGGACAACCACCTACTACTACCACCTAGGAACACAATTTGTGAGAGATGCAATTACATAAAGAAGCTAGAGTCTATGCTGTTTCCTCACCAGCCAGTATATCTGGCACTGAGAAGGCTGTCAGCACAATCACTACACCTCAAACACCACCCACAACTACACAACACACACAAATATGCAGAGGTTCTCAACAAAAACAAACCCAGACAAAGGAGACCTCAGAGGCAAAAACACATGAGAACTCCACAACCCTACACACCACATACCATTCATAGTCCACACACCAGTGTCTCGCAACCACTAAGGCCTAACCATAAACCCAACATATTAATCATAGGAAACTACATTGTGAGACACACACATGTGCCTGTCACCAGGCTGGATAAGGAGAAAGTCATGGTTAGTTGTTTGTCAGGTGCCAGAATCTGACATATCACACATGCACTCAAGTCTCTCAACAACAGGCACTGCTATGACTCTGTCATAGTCCATGTTGGTGTGAACGACTTGAGACATACCTCCCTAGACTATATGAAGAGAGACATGATTGACATCACTAAATATGTGTCCCAGGCAGGTATGTCCCTAGCCTTAAGCAGCATTCTACCATCACCCAGAATGATGCCTCAATAAAAACAGAAAATGATTGACTTTAACAATTGGCCTAGTATCTGGTGTCATTCCAGGGAGATCTAGTGCCTGACAGCCTGGGAAGATATGATCGACAGACCACGATGCTTTGCTAGAGATGGCCTGCATCTGTTTCACTTGGGCTTCAGGCTGCTGGCAAAGGCCATTGCCTCCCCCATAGTGCCTTTTTTAAGAAAAGTCATGGGGTCGGTACTACCAACATACAAATTTCAGCAAAATTCAAATTAAAGGTCATGCTGCTAAATGCTAGGAGTCTAAACATGAAACTGCACTCATTGCAAGTATTCTTAACCCTGGAAGATGCTGACATTTGTGCAGTCACAGAAACCTGGTTCAAATGTGTGGAGAGCACCCCAACCTTACCTGGTTATTCATCCTATCATACATTCAGACCCCAAAAAGTGGGCAGCAAAGCCAAAGGAGGTGGAGTTTCAATATATATTAAAGGCACACACACCCCTAGGCTGGTCAAACAGTAGGATGCACAGGAGACACTCCAGGTGCAGTTAACTGTTGACAATACCCCTATTCAAATTATAGCTAGCTACAGGCCCCCAAATTTGACTCAAGATACCTAATCCCACTCCACCTATCTGGACTTCTTCAAATCTATCAATATTTAACCCTTTACCCTGATCCAGGGTGACTTTAATTACCCACCCATAGACTGGAAAAACTACTCATGCCAGAACAGAAATGCCCAGAGATTCCTCAATTTTATCAATGCAAATGCCTTGAAACAGCTAGTCAATACCCCCATAAGAGGTGATAATATCTTTGACTTGGTATTAACCAAGATGAGTAACCACTGCAGCACCCCTATGGTATCATCCTCCCTGGTAAGATACGACCATAAAGTGGTCACCTTCGAAGCCACCATCTTCCCTGACCCCCCTCTAGCTAGGGTAAAAAAAAAATTCTCCAAATCTGATTACATCCTCCTGAGGGATGGTATAAACAGCTTCACAGCCACCCATCCCCACCCCCACTGTAGGAACTGGCACCAATGTCCAAATCTACACCAAAGTGCTATATGAGCATTTATATAGATGCATGGAATCAGGAATACTTGACAGGACAAAAATCATCCTCCGCAAGGAATATTAAACCTGTCTGGTGGAC
Source organism: Protopterus annectens (assembly GCF_019279795.1). Lineage (NCBI taxonomy): Eukaryota > Metazoa > Chordata > Ceratodontiformes > Protopteridae > Protopterus > Protopterus annectens. The sequence goes on along the minus strand of NC_056734.1, from coordinate 577,911,366 downwards.
ATCTGCAATAAATAAACTATATAACAAAAGGAAAAAAATGCTGTCCAGGACCAAGAAGGAGCAGGTGCCCAACTGGAAGCAATCTCTCCTTAGCCTGAACAAGCAAATAAGAGCACAAGTGAAATCCTCTAAAGCTAACTTTGAGTCCAAATTAGCCACATCTAATAGAGACAATCATAAGACCTTCTTCACATATGTCCGCAATCTCAAAGGAAGCACCCAGATCTGTTCAGAACTGGTGGTCAAGGATACCACAGACACAAATGCTGTGGATATAGCCAATCTACTGGCTGACAAATTCAGTGAAAACTTCTCCCCTCTGTCCCCCATCAGTAAATCAGGACATCCCCAGTACCTGCCCACACCCCTTATTTCTAGGGAACAGGTCATCACTGCCCTCTTAAAGGCAAAAAATACAGCCTCCATGGGACCTGATAACATCCCAAGCTGCATCCTACATGGACTCAGGCATGAACTTGCAGCACCATTAAGCACCCTATTCAACTAAAGCCTGAGTACAGGCTTTTTCCTAGCTGAGTGGAGGACAGCCACTCTCATCCCTTTACACAAAGGTGGAGCATCCACTGATCCAGGAAATTATAGATCCATCAGCCTAATTAGCCTGATCTGCAAGGCCATGGAATAGATTATCATGGACCTTATTAACAGGGACACTGGCAACCTCCAAACACTTGACCCCACACAGTTTGGTTTTGTCAAGGGGAGGACATGTCTGTTTAATCTGGTTGACTTCTTTGAGATGGTCACCAAAGCCATGGATGAGGGGAAGATGGTGCACACCGCCTACCTTAACCTGGCCAGAGCCTTTGACACTATTCCCCACTCGGGCACAGTAGAGAAACTCTCTAAATTAGGGATCAATCAACATGTTACCAGATGGGTAGCAAACTGGCTCACTGATAGAACCCACCTAATCATAAAAGGGAAAGCCACCTCAAGCAGTAGACCAATAATGAGTGGTGTACCCCAGAGGATTCATCTTGGGGCCTCTGTTATTCAGGATATACTTCTCTGAGGTGCAGGCCAAAACCAGTGAGCTATGGCTGACCAACTTTGCAGATGCTTGCAAACTGGGCGCAGTCATCAATTCCCGAAGTGATGTGGATGTCCCCCAAGAGGGTCTCACCCAAACAAATGACTGGTGTCAGAAACATGGCCTCAAGCTGAATGCCAAAAGATGTATCATCATCTCCTTTGGGGAGAGTGACATCCCCACATATTATCACATTAATATCAATGTCATAAGTACACAATCAGTAGTGAGGGATTTGGGTATCTAGGTTGTTAGCAACCTGACTTTGACCACCATGTTGCTTCCATTGTACGGGAAGCTTTCTACATGGCCCACCTCATAAGTAAGGCTATCTCATCTAGGGACAACGAGGTCATAGCATCCCTGTATTCTTCCCTTATAAGGCCAATTATTGAATACAATGCCCCCTTCGGCATGTACCTCGCGAAGCACATGCAGCAACTGGAAAGACCACAGAAGTTCCTCACCAGGAGAATCCAGGGCTTCAAACATCTACCCTATACCAATAGGCTAAAAGCCTTGTCCTTCTATTCCATTTCATACAGACTCCTCAGAGGTGATCTCTGTCTGGCATACAAAGCAATCTCAGACCCCGCCTTGATGGGACTGATGCATATCCACAAGTCAATCTCCACTTGAGCAACCTATATGCGCGACCTCAACCTGGTCTGTGATATCAATAGGGCTTGTTGGCGGGACAGATTTATGTCCCAGAACCCCCCCCATCTGTGGAATAGACTCCCTCTTCATGTCAACAGAGTACCTCATTATTCCTTTTTAAGTGCAACTTGGATAACTAGATGAGAAACAGAAAATACATCCCTGGGATTCCACATTTGTCCTTGCTGGACAGGGGCTTTGGGAGCTGACGTGTGTAAACATGGGCTAAATTCTTGGCTAGGCTTATAAGGGTCTCAGGGCCAATAGCCTAGTAACCTCCTATGATCCTATAATAAGAAGAAAGAACCAGAAGGGAGAAAAGGGAATATTAATCACTAGATTGCTGGTCATGGGAGAGTATCTATGATGAGAGGGGGAATAGACATTATTAGGGTCCTGATCCTCCGGCATTTATATATGTATTTTCTTCATTCTCAGTTAGATCACTAATACAGTACTAATGTCCAGGATTTTACTCGTAAAGGTCCCATCTGTCTAGCCAGCCTACTAAAGCTCAGGATTTTTCCCCATGAGGGTTTAAGAGATCTGTACATCCACACCATTACCAGAACTTTTTTGCCATGTTTGTATATGCAGACATCTGTCAGCATCATAATTAGTTTTCTCATACCATCAGTTAAAGGCTCTGAAATTCAGCCAGATAAGTATCCCATCTGGATTTTTTCTTCCTTAAGTATAAACTTGATGTTTTTTTCTCTTATCTGTGTCAATAAAAGAGAGGAGCGATTGTGGTAAGAAAAATACCTCATGCTGACTACCATAATTGCTTATTTTGATTGGATGTAAAACATGAAGTTATTTGCTGTCGAGTCTGTCAGGAGTTTGCTACTAAAGTTTACTTAGGACCCTCCACAGGTCAGACAGGTCCTTACAAAATGAATGGAAGCCTAATGGAGATAATGGAAGAGGTCCAAATATAGAAAAGACTCATCAGATCATGCAGCAGTGAGACTTAAGGCAAGTGTGCAGGAGCAGAAACCAATGACAAGGAGCTGGAGGTGGGTAGGCTATAAATGGAAGAAAGCAGAGGACAAGGAAGTACTGTAAGGATTAGTAAAGGACTCAGTGCATGACAATATGAAAGACAGGGACAAACAAGAGGATTGCTGGTGGGATGGAATCAAAGTCACTGTCAGGGAAAAACTAATGATTGCTGAAGGAAGATGAGGAAGAAAGAAAGAGGAGTGACTGAGGGGCTAGAAAGAGACACTGCGAATTAGAAGGAAGCTGGAAGAAACAAAAGTAGAAGGGATGTGCTAGAGATCTGAGAAAAAGCAACTGCTATGGAATTCGAACATAAAATTATTATGGATCAAGAAATTCAAAAATGGTACTGGAAGGACTATGGGTGAATAGTGGGAGAGGCACAAAAGAAACAAATAGCCAAGAAATACAAGAAAAAGCACAGACAGAGAGAGAGAGAGAAGTATGGAAGATAAGGGAAAGAAATGGAGAGCATTTAGAAGAGGACAAGCTAACCAGTGAAACATTTAAGGAATGATATGGGAGATTTGTAAACAAGAAGAAATGGCAGGAGTCTCAAAATAGAAAGGAGAAAGAATGTAGAGGGATATATTCATCGTCCAGTGCAAGTGTGTGTGTGTGTGTGTGTGTGTGTGTGTGTGTGTGTGTGTGTGTGTGTGTGTCTGTGTGTGTGTGTGTGTGTATATATATATATATATATATATATATATATATATATATATATATATATATATACACACACACATATGCATATATGCATACACACACACACACACACACACACTGGAGGGTGAACAGAACAGATACAATGAATGCGGAGGTGACAGGGATGAGTTAAAACCATGTGTAATATGAAGGAGAGGAAAGATGGAGGCTGACAGATATTCCCTATAGAGTTCTAGAAATGAGGAAGAGAGGAAATGTGGAAGGTCCTAGAGGAGAAATACCAGAAATTACAGGAATCAGAAAAATATGTAAAAGTATAAAGATGGCCAGGATAACCATGATATCTAAAGGGAGAGGAGAAACTGAGGAAGTTAGAGATTATAGGCCTATCTTTGATTAATGTAGATAGCAAGATTTTGGTAAAGATATTGCCAGGAAGACTGGGTGAACTATTGACAAAAATAATATAAGCTGGGTGAAATTCATTCATTAAGGGAAGAAAGGCAGAAAAAAAAATGGTGGGAGCTGCTAGAGTTTATGTACAGGGAGGAAAAGAAGAATGAAGTGAAAGGTGGGATAGTGCTCTTTTACCTGCAGAAAGCCTTTAATATGGTGAGGCCAGAACTCCTGTGGAAGACTACAGCAAAAACAGGCAGGGATAAAGTTCATGCATTGGATACAGGCTGTATACCAAGACCCAGAATCTAAAATACCCATAAATGGAGGTATATCTAAGGACACAGAGAGGGGGACCAGACAGGGGTCCCCACTATCTCCATGCTTGTGATAGAGAAGTTGTCAGTAGAAGTCAGACACAATTTAGCAATGCTGAAAAAAATGAGGGATAAATTCTGTTTGGGTTATATTCAAATGACTGTATGTCAGTGTCAGAGGATATGAGTACAGCAATTGGAACTATAAGAGAGACATTTGAGAAGTTTAGTGAAGGGGCAGTACTCAGGTACAACAACAAAAATTCAGTGGTAGTAAGATTAGGAAAAGGAAAGGGAGAAATTGGGAGAAGGTGAAATAATAGATGCAGAGTTTCTGAAGTACTCAGGAATCTATGTTGTGAATACAGTGTGAGGTAATCATGACAAAACCAAACAAAGTTGTAAAAAAGATAAATGATGCTCTCCGGGGAGGAGGGGTGGGGACTTTTGCATTCTTTGGGAGAATTAATGGAGCAAGGATGATGATTCTACCAATAATCTACCACCTACTCAACAACATATAAATGTATCCTAAGGACAAAAGGCTATAACAAATGCAAAAAGACATTGAGAACTGGGGATTAAAGATAAGGGAAAAATGAGAATGAATAAGAAAATGCATGGCTAAGAACTCCCACAGAAGAAGTCTTGAAGCTTGTTAAAAAGGGAGGAAAAATGCTGGCTACAGAATTAGTGTCTTCTGAAAGGTAAATAGATGACCAATGTATGGAACATAAATGGGATTTTACCTTTCTAATGTTAATTTCAAGTTAGGTGGCCCATTGGCACAGCAGATAGTGTCGTCACCTCAAAGCAAGATGCTCAGAGGTTTGATTCCCAGCTGGGGTGCCTTCTGTGCATAGTCTGCATGTCCTCTCTTGTGTTTGTGTGGGTTTCCTTTGGGTGTTCTGCTTTCCTCCCACATTCCAAAAACATGCAGTAGGTGGATTAGACACTCTGAATTAGCCAAAGGTGTGAGTATGCATGCGAGTGTGTGGTGTGGAAGAATTACTGTGGTAGGGCTAGCCACCTGGCAGTGTAAACCTTGGCTATATATGATTGCCACTGTTGAAGTGACACCCTGAAGAAATGGAAAAAAGTGGTTGTGGATGGATGGGTTTTAATTTTTTTTATCATAGTTTGAAAAATAAGAGACTACTCTATGGAACTTAAATGGGCTATAACTTTGTTATTTTTTCCCCAAGCATTCACAGCAAAGACAGTTTGGTTTATAATGAAAGTTACTTGGGAGTGATCACTAAAGGAAGGGGGTGCATGTGGACACAGGATATTTTCTTCGAAATGTTTGTGATGAAATGAAGGTAAGTTGTTTGAACTAAATGGCGTATTAATCATTTTGTTTTGGTTTCAGTCAGCAAGTATTCCAATAATCTAATTTCTGAGCTGTCTAGTCTAACAACATAGAAGGCACTGGGGGATCAAGTTACCTTTAATGGATTTACATTTTGTAAGGTGTGAAGAAGGCTGTGGTTATTTACTAAACATGCAGTGATAGGAGATAAGTTACAACTAATATTGTTCTTTATGATTTGCCTTGGGGGATATCTGCAGTCACCCTGTTGAGAACATGTTGACTGGGTGTTTTGATTCATTTGTTAGACTGAAAGCTCATTGCTTCCTGTGGCAAAAGAGAAATTTTCCATGTAGTTGTTTACCTGGTGTGGCAATAAGGAAGTATTGATAACCTTCTATGATCCAACATTGAGTAATGGCTAAATTGTCAGATAAATTGGTAGTTAGCTAGCGAGTCTAATTTATTGACTGTGTACTTGCATTAGACAGAAGCCTTGCCTTTGCTACATTTTCAATGTTTATGATAATGTCCAAACAGAAACAAGTACACTGTTGATTAAAGGTCATTACTCAACAAAAAACAATGAAGAAAACAAGTCCAGCGACCAACACAGCAGCTGAGCTATAAACTCTTTAATCTTAATAAGACAATACAGTGCCACTCAAGAGTAAAAATAAAGAAACACGATAATGAATTGCAAAGACACCTGAAGTGTAAAGTAGTTCTTTAGGTATGTTTTAAAGTGCTTATACATGTTTATCATTCAATAAGGATAATCTTTACATATAATGTAAAGAATGAGTCTTTTCTTTACATCTACTGTGTGCCGAGATATTTTCATATCTGCTATATACCTTTTTGAAATAGTGCTGATGCTTTAATATTTATAGTTAATTTGTTGCAGTTTTAAGTTTTTTATAATGTACTCTAGATTGGTAATTGGATCCATTTATGTATCACGTGTTACCCTTAAACATCTCTGATAGGCCATTGTGATTTCAAATATGCTGAGTCTGTATATTTCTATTAGAGCTAAAGAAGCGGTCTTAGTTACTGTGAAAGCACTTATCCCCATGTTATTGTCTGTCTTGAGTGGCACTATATTGTCTTATTAAGATTAAAGAGTTTATACCTCAGCTGCTATGTTGGTCGCTGGACTTTACTTGTTTTCTTTTGATGATAATGACATGATTCATCTTATGTCAGGCTCTTTGTACTCAAACTTAGGTAGAAGAAGTGCAAAAGTAGGAGTGGCTAGTTATATCCTGTTCAGAATGGGTTTCTTTGGTCTCCCGAAAGTTTTATGTCAACATGGCTGATTTTTATTTAGTAAGGTCAAAGTTAGTGATATACTTGAAGCACATGTACTATTAATTTAAATGTTAATAGCCCACAAGTATAGCTCGTGAAATAAAAGGGTAGGTGATCAAGGAAGACTGCTATATGAGAACATTACTGAGTTTAATTTTAGGTCACGGCAATGTTTAAGGGTTAAAATGAAGCATGGATAGTGTTGTCATGCAGAAAGCAAATAATGAAGTTGCACTGAGATTTCTTTAAGAAATACATTTGGAATTCTATTTTGCTCCCCTTTGTTGATGCCTGAGTTATATAGTCATAGATTTGTACTAGATTAACTGCCCTTGTGGGCCATTTTAAGCCTAGTCAGTTACCCCATGTGAGAATCAAACCCTGCACCTTATGTCTGCAAGGTGAACGTCTTAACCATTATGCCAACCTCTCACCCCTATACACATATAACTATATACATCTAACTATAATACATTTTTAAGATGAGATGATTATCGGACTGATTTGCATATTGATGTTGCTATACAAGTATTCTAAGTGGTTGGGTAAAGGGGGAATGGTTAGGATCTTGTATATGCATATTAGCAGGTATTAAGGTAGCATAGTAGTATGGATTTTTTATCAAAATCTTAGAAAAACACTAAGCAAATTCTCATATTTAACAAGATTTTTGTTTTAGTTTTTATGTTCTATTAGTAGACTACAACATGTAAGCCAAATTAAATCAAGGCTTTGTCACACTATGCTTAAATTATTTACTTATAGTAAGAATACTTACTAGTGTAAAATTATTACAGACTCCATCACTGGGAATAAGCTATTTCATACACTAAATTATTTATTTACCATTAGAAAATGCATCATTGTGTCTATCGCAATCACTATTCACCACACACACACACACACACACACACACACACACACACACACACACACACACACACACACACACACACACACACACACACACACACACATATGCACGCACACACACACATGCACACACACACACACACACACACACACACACACACACACACATATATATATATATATATATATATATATATATATATATATATATGCATAAAGTTAATTAACTTACGTAAAATATTACAGTCACAAAAATTCCCTGTTAAAATTACAAAATGATGCTCCAAAACAACAAATCAATTCAACATGTTATGCAGTGATAAGGGAGAATGATAAAATGTTGTTCTGCACAGTCATGGTTGCAGACAGATTGGTTTTATAGATAAGAGTTTTCATTTAAGTAAAACTTAATACTGTCTGCTCACAATGAAGGGACTTTATGTTAACACAAGACAGGGATTATTTTAATTAAGTTCTCTATGGCATTCTTGTAAAGATAGTTTTTAAAGTCATATGCCTCTGCATCTATTGCAAAGTTTCAAGGAATGAGAAGAAATGTTCATGTCATTAAGTGTAGAGACTCTGATCTATAACTGCAGTTCAAGGAAAAAGCTATCAAGGACATTCCACCGTTAATGACACATATTAGTCCACCAGTTCCTGTTTTAATTTCTTTTAACAAAATTAATTTTCTGAGCTACAACTCTACAAACTAACAGTCTGATAAACAAAGATAAGGGATGCTTTATACACTAAAAATCATCCTGTTTTACAGAAGAGTGCTTCAGGTTCTACAAACTATCAGACATATTTCATAAAAAATAAATTTGTGTTAGGTATTCACTTTCAGATTCAAGATGGAGAAATGGATTCCTGGGTTGGAAATGGCTTGTGTTGTCTAACAGCAAGGCTGTTTTGATGGAGGGGATAAGAAGAATCTCTTCTTCTAAGGAATGGTTGTGCTGGTTCCAGAGGAACTGGACCTGATTCTGTATAAGGTACTATGAGGGTGGATACTAACATGTAACCTAAGGCCTCCCACAATGCTATGTTTATTAGAGGGGCACTCTCTGAAGCCTTAAGAAAATCTGATTCATTACAAGTATTTTTTCTGTGGAGGGGACACCAAGTCTTGTCTAGAACTAACCTTTGGAAGGTCTTCATGTATGAAGGTGGTTTATTTGACTTCTGCTGGTTTATGGAAATCCCCAGGCTTGAAGTGCAATGGAACATTAAGGAATAAATCAGGTGAACATCCGAATATGGACAGATGATGTGGATACCCTTCATTATTGCATGACAAAAACTGGTGCTAAGCAACTGGTAAACAGTTTAGACAGAACAGAATGACCAAGGGCAAAAATGTGAACTTATAAGGGATGTTCCACACAATGAATCTTAGGGATTGCCTGTCAGGTTGGTTAACAGTGGTGTACAGGTATGCATCATTTATATTCAGGGTGATTAGAAGGACTTCCTTTACTAAAACTGTACAAATACAATTCAGAATGAGCACTTTGAACCTTTTCACAGTTAGGATTGCTCTCCAAAGACTTTTATCTGATTTTTTTTTCTATTTCTCTAAGTGCCAAGGATTTTTAATGTTGCAACATGAATACACCCCATTACTATGGCAGGCCAGTGTTATGGTTCATGAAATCGGTATTGTTCAATTTTTGATACCCAGCAAGAGTGTTCTTAGCAAAACTACATCCCACAGTAGATCATACATTGTACCAGTACTGTTCTCATATGCAAGTATAATTTGAAATACTTTTTATTAGCCTATTTACTTTCATCACTATCACTGCTGAGACTTTCTGGGTGTCCTTATTTAATATTACTTTAATTTCTGCTCCCTTGTCCTGATATTTTATAACTTTACTTTTATGAGTACAAAGGACATGGGGGCAGCTATGTTAATAATTAATGAGATTTTTAACTATTTTTATTTAATTACAGTACCTGGTTTTCTTGATTCTACCTTCTTAACTAGCATGGGGGGGGGGGGTACCACTGATTATTTCTTCATTTTCAATAATTTGTTGTGGTACTTGAAAGCTGCACTCTTTCAGATTGATTTTCTGGATGTCATGGCTACCACGACTCTTAATGATTCTTTGATTATAGACTTACATTGCAAAACATTTAGTAAGAATTCAGTCTTGAGTGCAGATACTTGGCACCCAGGCCATATATAAAGACACTTCCCCAAGTCTCAATTCATTTGAATGAAACTGATTTGTAGTGATACAGATTAATACAATAAGACAGCTAATGACTTAACACACAGATTGTCACATACAGGCTGCGATATTAAAATTATTGTAGATGCTAGAGAGGAAGTTGGCTGGAAAGGAACAGTCTACTTGCAATACAGGAACAGAGTGGATAACAGCAATAATGACATAGGCTCATCACAGCATATTTATTTATTACCATTTGTTTATTGGGAAAGTCCATCTGGGTCATGACAGGCCCCTTTTCAGCAGAGGCCTGGGGAGAAAAGCTCCACAGTTAACAAAGCTTACAAGATGTCATACAAGACAATATAGTACTGCACAATACAAAACAAGGCAAAACAGCAAATGTTAACTATCAAACATGTGAATAGTAGTAACTTGTTTCATATTCAGAAAAATTGGGTCTATATCAGATAATCGAACTTTTAAAAGTTTGAACACCATATGGTTGAGACCATATGTTCGAACTCTTAAAAGTTCAAAAATCAAATAAAAAAAAAACCAGAAAAACCCTACCTGAAAGCTTAAATAGGAGGGCAAGCTCCCCTGAACCCCCACACACCCCGCTCTTTAAATATACCAACTCCGGGATCGCACTACAGTGCAGACAATGGAAAACTTCCATTGCCGCACTATACTGGGATCTCCGTTGAAATGTTCGAACTTTTAAAAGTTTGATCATACGGTGTCGGCCATATGACGTTCCAACTTTTAAAAGTTCGACAACTTGATAGGAACCCAGAAAAATCAGTAGTAGACACCGGTGCATTCTGTGTAATGATACGATGCTGTTAAGATGCACTTCTCCTGTATGTAGAACTGGCTACAGAAGAAGGAGAATTCTTGGTGTGCTGTTATAGCATAATAAAAAGGGTTTAACAAGGAACTGTAGCACAAAGGAAGGCTTGCTTTCAAAGTAGTAATGCTCATAGCAATAAAGTTTTAACAGGTACACATTTTCTACTAAAAATACTACAGGTAGTTTTGATATAAGGCATTTCATCACTTGTACAATGGAGAATGTCGTTTACCTTGTTTCATACATATGTGGAGCATTCTGTGTTGGTCAGACTAAGAGAATGTTCAAGGATAAAATAAGTGCATATCTGAGTGACGTGCAACACCACCAGCAGAGAAATGCTTTAGTTAGACATTCTATTCAGCATGCTAATACCCATTTTGTGTTTATGGGTGTAGATACTATTTTACCAAATTGTTATCTTACACATTTATTAAACAAGAAGGAGAGGTTTTGGATTATCTGTACAGGGATTCTATATCATCCAGAGCTTTATGAACAGTATTAAACTCTAAGAAATGACAAGTTACACTATCTGTGTGAATTGTGTCCTATACTTATATCTCCCTTCCAGACTTTTTATATTAGTCTGAAATTTTCAGTAGTTATTTTGATATTATGCATTTATCACTTTTTGGAATTTCTGCTGTTTTTGACATTTTATTTTTGGTTATATGTTGTATTTGCTGGTTTAATACTAAAAAACTGACTCTGTTAGTATTGTATGTTGTGTAATTTTAAATTTATTTTGTGTTTTTTATGTGACTTTTCAAAGTTATTATTTATGCTTTCTTCTCCAGGGCAATTCAGATACTGAGGATGAACAAGCAAAACCAATTTATCAGTGTAACCTGCTTGCAGAGTATTAAACATTTTTTTTTTTACCATTTTTGAGTGCTGGTTTTGTTTTTGGAGTTTAGTTGTTGCCTTACTGAGCATGAGAGCTTGTAGAATTGGTTTCATACAGAGTGTGATGATTAATTATCTATCAATATATCTATATCTATATATATCTATACGAAACTATATCTAATTGCCAAATTTACACATTGCTGAATTCCACTTTACCGAGACCACTTGTCCAAAAGAACGCTCAGCCAAAAATGCACATTGCCGAACGTCATTTTGCCGAGTAACACATTGCCTAAAAACTTAACCAGCAAATATGAAACTGCACACCCTTAACCCATTCAACACAGCCACATGGATACAAATTCCACAAAATAGTCCAAAAAGTAAATGGAAAAAATGAAAATATTGCAGTTAAACCAATGTATTACTTCATTTGTCAGATTATATTTACTGAAATCTTCACATTTGTAATAAAGTAGCAATTGCACTAATATACTCCACATGTGAATACTTTTGCCTGTTCTCAGACACAACTAAAATTAAAATTAAATACTTTAAACACTGTTATGCAAGGGGGCAAGCCTCCCTGTACCCCCATGTGGGGGTGTTCCCTCTACACCCCCCTACTTAAATATACTAACTCCGAGATCGCACTGAAAAGGATATCCCCGGGATTCATGAAGCTTGTGCCAGGTGCAGGCATGGCGTTGGCATTCCAAAACCAAATATGGCCGGCGAACGATCCAGGTATGAACTGTTTCCATGTGCACTACCTGCGTATGCTACGCCCGCACAGCTCCCGGCCTCTGTATGCTAATTACCCCATTTGCAGCAGTGTAGCATGCAAATGAAGGTATTTAACATTCCAGGAAGTGGTGCAGGTGTAGTGTAAGCATGCAGAAATGTAAACCATAAAAAAATGGTTTACATTTTTGCAAACATAAAATTGGAGCCATGACAGCTGGCCAAACACATGTATTATATTGTTAATATATGCCAATGGCTAAACATATAGCCATTGGCATAAAAAACATGTGCAAAATATAAAAAGAACATTTAAATTTATTTTTCGTACTATCGCAATGTTTAAGCGCAGGGCAGCGGTGCGCAAACCGGATCACAAGGACAATAGAAAAATATAGAATAAAACTGCAATGTAACACATATCATGATTTCCCCATAATAGTCAATGGCAGGCATGTTACACCACACCATGGTGCAAGGGTTGCTAAGGGGTAGTGACAGTGTTATATGCAGTAGATAGGAATTAGTAGTCAATGCCATGCAAATGAGAGGAGTAATAGTGAATCACAGATTCCCCGCTGGTGTAAGGATGCACCTCACAGCATAGCATTATAACACCGAGTTGTGCCATTGAGATAAAAATGACATCAAGAGAGGGGTGTGTCACCTTTGCTGTAAGCAGATTGGAGCATTGCTAATCCGGTTTTCCTGTAGCTAAGCAAAGCTGCAGGAAAGGGGTGTGTTGAACTGGCTATAGCTTTGCTTAGCTGAGAGCACACAAGGTAACTGAGTATGCATGTAAACAGAGATTAAAATGCACTTAAACTCGGTAAACGGGTTTGCGTGGCATGCAACGGAGCTGAAACAGGAAGGATATAGGAAAAAAATAAGGAAATGCTGCAGCAGGGAAATTAGAGTATAAATGACTTATTAACACCTAGTAACCTATAGTGGGACATTGACAACAGCTAACAAGGCTGCAAGCAGCTACCTGCAGAACAGGAAAGGGGAGGGGCTGTACTGCAAAGAAAACAGTAAAGTGTCACAACAGAACAAAGCCGATTTGCATTATATCAGCTACAAGACACATTTTGCAACACATGACTGGGTAGGGAAAGTACAAAACAAGAAAGACGACAGGTGGAGGCATGCCTGATAATGGGAGGGGATCCTGGTATAAAAGTGAATTAAATGGCAACATATTAATCAATGCAGGCAAGCATAACTCTACACTAAAGGCCTCACACTTGCAGTACTCACTGTAAAACCCATAATTAAGATACCCTGCAGCTGGAATTGCTCATACACACCCAATGACATCAGCAGCATCCAAACCACAATAGTATAAAGTGTGAAAGCACCTCAGACACACTTGTGTATTCCCATACACTCTGCAGCTTTGGTGTATACAGACAGGGAACTTTTAATATGTACATGTTAGGGGCTGCCATAGCTTTGATCCACCAGCATGTGTTGGAGACTGAAGGTTGTGTGGAGGATGATGCTCACAACCACCCCAGGCACCGGAGGAGGAGAAGAGTGTTCAGACTCAGGGTACCCTATCAGGGGCTACATGATCTGGAGATAATAGAGCATTACAGGATGGACAGGGACACTCTACAGCAACTTGTGGAGCTGTGCCGGCCATGCATCAGAGCCAGAACAAACAGAGGGGAACCCATCCCAGTGGATACGAAGGTATGTGTAAGCCTGAGAATACTAGCTACAGGTACCTTTCAAAGACCAACTGGGGATATCATGGGGATCTTACAGGCATCAGCATCCAGGGTACTTCACCAGTTCCTGGATGCCATGTTACCACATGCCAATGAGCATATATACTTCCCCTGAATGCAGGAGGAGATGGCCAGCAATATGCATCTCTTCCACCGTGTGGCAGAATACCCAAAGGTACTGGGTGCAATAGACTGCACACACATACACATCAAGTGACCACCCGGTGAGCAGGGTAGGCACTACATAAACCGCAAGGGATACCCTCCATCAACTGCCATGTCATGTGCAATGCCCAGGGCATTATCATGGATGTGTGTGCTGGCAGTCCTGGAAGCTATCATGACTCCCACATCTGGCATGCCTCACAGCTGTATCAGATATTTGCCAGGAGGGACATCCCATATGCCACCTGGTGGGGGATGCTGGCTATGCACTGGAACCATGGATGACTCCCATCAGAAATGCACACACACCCATGCATGAATGCCATAATGAGGCGCACATACAAACCAGAATCATCATAGAGCATGTGTTTGGGATGCTTAAATCATGGTTCTGTTGCTTGGACATATCTGGAGGAGCCTTGCAGTACTCTCCAGGCACGTGTGCCCACATCTTCATAATATGTGCCATGCTACACAAAATGATCCTGTGGAAACAGCTGTAGCAGGGACAGAATGGTGAAGGCCCTCACAGCCCACCACCATTGCCAAGGGCCCCACAGGCACAGAGGTACTCAGACCACGAACACCCTGAGCCAGCCCTAGTAGACAGACAGAGGCGTGCCCAGTATGCCGATGCCTTGGCAAGGAGGGAATGTATAGCACACACACTGACAGTGTAGGCACCTAGGGACTGACACCTTTCTCCACCTGCACACACAGTAAAAATGGATGGCACACACACAAGACTACCTGTAAATTGCCATGTATAGGCAGTCTACTGTGTGCATCCAACATAGGCAGCACTCAACTATTACACACACAACTGCTATTGGCACAAGGTAATTCAACACCTGAACAATAAATTAAGCTATCAGCATGTGCTGATACTGTATGTATAGGTTCATAGGTTCATAGGTAGGTACTTGGCTAACTGTCTGAAGGCATTCATAAGCCTAGCCAAAATGCGTCAGCTTTTGCCACCCCATTTGTTAATTAACTGTCCCTCTGTGGAGCAGAGCTAATGGCGGGATCTCTGGGGTGTATCTACTGTTCCTCATTCACTCTTCAAGGTTTCTCTTGAATAGTGTTAGTGAGGGGCTCTGTATAATGTAATTAGGGACGTAGTTCCAAAGCATGGGGAGTTTCTGTGACAGGAATCTGTTGCTCCAGCATCTTCTATTTATTGTTGTGGCAAGGTTTAGTTCACTACAGTGTGTGGCTCACTGTGACATGGATTCCCATAGTTGGAGCATATCCATTAAGCCTGGGTTGGACATGGCTTTGCTGGCCAGCAGAGATCATCTCTGAGTAAACGAGATGCCACTGAGTAAAGCAGGAGTTTATTCAGTCTGGCTGCATAGGACATATGTTTGAGGCCAGTAATCCTCTTGGCGAGGTATGTTCGTGGACCTTCCGGAAGTGAGGTGTGAGGTACATACATCCCCCAAATGGTTTATTATATGATGGGATGGGACTAATGAGTGATGAAAGACAGGTACCATTGTGTCATGTCTAAGTGAAGTGGTAGTTTAGTAGCAGGCCTACATGGATGAGGATGTCCTAACTACTTTGGAGATATGATTGTCAAAGGATCACTCACTATCTAGGTTAGTCCCCAGACACCTCATCTACCTCATAATATTAGTGGCTGCTGCCTGTGTAATTAATATGTGGGTGTTTAGTTTTTTCCAAAATGGAATGACCATGCAGTTTGTGCCACTTAGCTGGAGTCCATGACTTGAACACCCTGTGTCGGTCTCTGTGAGGCCACTTGAAGGATGTCTGTGTCAGCTGGACTGTCAATTATGGCTTCCAGTTTGCAGTCATTGCCAAACATGGTCTGCCGTAGTCCACCTGTGTTTGCCTGTACCTCTGTGAAGTATATGCCAAACAGTAGGGGTCCCAGGACTGAGTCCTGTTGGACACCAGTTGTGACTGGTTAAGAATTGGACCTGGAGGCTGCTAGTCTTACCATGTGGGTTCTGTTGCCAACCCATCCTGTGATGTATGGGCTTATGTACAGGCTGGTGAGGTTATCAACAATACCTGAGTGGGGAATGGTGTCAAAAGCCTTGGCAAGGTCCAGGTAGTATGTGTGAACCACCTCTCCCCTCATCTAATGTCTTGGTGACTGTCTGTAAGATGTCAAACAGGTTCAGTAGGCATGATCTGCACTCGCCCATGCTGACCTGGGTTGGGTCAAGTGTTTGGAGGTTACCAATGTCTTTGTCAATGAGTGCCATGAGGATGCACTCCATAGCTATGCAGACCAGGCTAGTCAAGCTAATGGGGTGGTAGTTACAATGGTCAGTTGTGTTTCCACCTTGGTGGAGTGGAATAACCGTTGCTATGCACCATTGTATGGGCATGTAGCCTGTGTAGAGGCTGAGGTTGAAAAGCTTAATTAGGTGGGGGTTAGTTTGTCTTGTAGTGTTTGCAAGATGCAGTCTGGGACACCATCTGCCTCCACTGACACCGTGTTTTGCCATCTGAGAGGGCCATTTCCACCTGTGTGTCTCTGATGTCTGGGATACTGTACTTTCCGGGTATTGTTGTGGGCTCTTTAGGGGGTGAAGTTTGCACTGAATGTATCTGCAAGGATGTTGGTGATATCAGTAGGATCAGTATATTTTGTGCTATATTGCACCAGCACAGTTTAAATCTGTGTGTTACCACTTAGATCCTTGACATAGCCAAATAAGGCTTTGTGCTTATCTTTTGACTCCCTGCCTATTTTCCTGTTGATTTTAGCTTTGGATGATTTCATGAGGGACCTATGTTTCTTACTAATACTGGTCACGGATGTCTGCCCTTCTTGGGTTTTGCTGTTTTTCTGGACTACTGTCCTACGTCTGTTGTATAGCCTGTTTATTGCAGGGGTCCACCAGACTGGTGTCCTTGTCTAGGAGGAGAGAGTCTTGGTTTACCAGTGATGGCATGATCCATACATCCTTGTAGGTGCTTATAGAGTGCATTTGTAAATCTTTCTGTATCTTGAGCAGTGTTTTTCCTTAGTGTGGGGGCTGTGAAACCTCCCCCCTCTGTCTTTAGTAGTGTGAATTTAGCTGTAGGAAAGATATTCACTGTGGTTTCCTTGGATGGGGGAGATGGTTGGGTGTGGAAATCATCAGTGAATAGTCCATGGTCAGATCTAAACAGTGACTGGTTTACCTCTGCTGTGGTGCACCTGTCGCCCATGTTGGTGATTACCACATCTAGTATGTTTCCACCTCTCGTTAGGGAGTTTACCATCTGACACAGGGCATATGAGGTGATACATTCCAGGAAGCGCTGGGCCTGGAAGTGAGTACTCAAGTAAATTTCCAAGTTATTGGTAGGGTAGTTGGCATTGACCAATACCAGAGTGTGCGTTAGGACGGTCATGTTTTCCACTGCCTCCAGGTAGGAGAAGTGGTGGTCCTGAGTCATAGAGGGTGACCTGTAGCAGGCCACAGTTTGCATTGCAGTTGTGGCTGATGTTAGCTGTATATGGATGATCTCAGAGGTATCATGCTGCCCCACTAACCTGGAGGTCTAGGTTTCCCTGATGAATACCGATACACCCCCTCAATGTCTGTGTCAGTCCATGTTCTGTGGACAAAATGTGTGGTATGGGTTGTAGTCCGTTAGTGCTGGTGTGCTCTCAGGAGCCTTAAAACAGGTCTCAGTTACTGCACAGATGTTGACGTTGTCCATACAGAGGAGTGCTGTGAGTGCATGCATGTTGTGATTACAACCCCTGGCGTTGAGTAGCATAACCCTCATTGCTTTTGCTATTGTGCTGTTTATGGAGGTGAGATTCATCTTTGAGACTTTCCTAAAAAAGGCACTATAGGGGCGCCAATAGCCTTGGCCAGTATTCCAAAGCCTAAGGCTGACACATGCAAGCCGGTATGGTATTGTTGCATGCAGGTTTCCCATCTGTGCTTGTTTCTCATCTTTCCTGTAGGTAACCTACTGGTAAGCAATAGAAAGCCTTAAATTTATACAAGTCTTCTAGCTTCCAAGATAGGCTTTTGGAGTGATTAAGTATCAGTGTGCTGTATGTTCTTGCTGTACTTAACAGTTTTCTGACTACATGGTGATTTTTCACTTTATACTGTGATCTGCAAGCTCTCTTTATTCAGATATTATGTCTGTGATGGCCTGCACTTTACAGGTTCACAGATAGGTAGTAGGCTATCTGTCAAGGGCATTTAGAACCATAACTACAGTGTGTTGGCTTTTTCCGCACCATTAATGAAGTTACTGAGCCTCTGTCAAGCATAGCCAATGAAGTGATTCCAGGCAGAGTTGCCAGAAGCTGTTGAAGACTGGAGTGGCAGAGGGTGATAGGGGCACATAGTGATCTAAAGAGGGCATGTTAACGTGAAAAATTAACACTATTCAATTTCCCCATCAGGTCTTGCAGCTATAAAACTGGAAGGGCTCCCCCACCCCCTGGCTATATGGTTCTGGGACATTTGATCCCAGGGGTGTATATTCTGTTACCCATTCACACATCAAGGTTTCTCATGAAGTGTGTCAGTGAGGGGCTATGCCTAATGTAGCTAGAAATTTAATTATAGTCTCTCATTTCATTTGTATGTTTTTATTTCAAGAGTAAGTGAAGCTCAATGGGTTTGGGCACCTCCGCCCTTTGCTTAGCCTAGCTTACACATAGAAATTATCTAAATAGGAAATAGGCAAAAGCAAAGTTAATGTCAATAGTGTAATTGTTACAGCATTTGCATAGTATCTGTGCATTCCTGGTTCAAATCCCAATAAAGTCAGAGATATTTTTCATGTTAAAAAGTATACCTTAACCGCAGCTTGCATATTTAGGTAGTATTCTTCAGTATAATAAACATTTGAAACACCCATATAAACCCATGTGTGCTGGAGAGTAAAGTCAACAGAGAATGTAATGTTATGTAAGCACATAGTGAGATGTTACTTCACTGAAATTATATATCCTGAGTAGTTAGCAGATGTGGCCGTGTTTGCGAGCACAGGTTATAAGTTTTAAAGTTTGTTTAACTGTGTTTAGCTGCTGCTTTAATGTCACACAAACACTTTTAAACATGCTTAGAACTGCTTAAATGAGCCTTATTCTGGAGTAAAACACATTTTTAAAGCATTGCAGGTGTTGGACCCTGGACCATGCACACCATAGTCATTGAACTTACCACTAAGCTATCTGAGCTGTATACATGCTTCATGGTCTTTAGACTACACCTTATACTATAGGCATTACACAGTACTGACCACAAATGGGACAGTCACTTTGTGTACATATGTACAGTACATTGTAATGTACTGTAGTTTATGAATCAACATATACAAGTCTACATATGTATAATTGTTACAAATGAATACTATATATATATATATATATATATATATATATATATATATATATATATATATACAGTTACATATATAGCCATATATATAAACATCTATGAACACACTTCGTGACACAGAAGCATTCCAAACGAATTGAAGTGTACACAAAATACATGCAGCTCTGCTATTATAACTATTAATATTAACTTAATTCACCATAGAAGTGATGGTTGTTGTGTATGTGGAGATTGGGGTGGGGGGAGGAATGATGGGTAATGAAATTATGGATCAAGGAGAGCCTGGGTTGGATATTCAATAAGTGAACTGGAAGGGTATACATGGAGTATGAGGACAATATAAAAAAGAAACAAAACAAGAACCATTCTCATCCATAATACACCCTGTCAGGTCACATTGCAACACTTAGTTCCACAAACATATATGAACATTAACATGTATCATACATATGTACACCAGCTGACTGTCACATTTGTTTTCAGTAGTGAGGAATGCCTGTAGTAAAATGTATATTCTAAACACCATAGCATTTGTACATATCTCAGATGCCTTAGTGGTAAAGTCAGTGACTGTGGTGCTCATGGTCCCGGGTGCAAGGGCTATTAATTTATTTTGAGGGCAGGAATAAGGACTATCAGATGCAGGTTGATTAAAACACTTTTAAGCAGTTGTAAGCAGTTTTGTGTGGGTTTGCGAGATGGTAAGCGGCACTTAAACACGGTTAAACAAATAAGCTCTTCACAGGCTTAACCTTTGCTTAACGTTGTGCAGACCATGGGCAAACCTGCTTACAACTGCTTAAAAGTGCATTAATCACACTTTCCCTACCAGTGCCTGTTCTGAGAGGTAAAATAATAACCTCTTCCAGTATTAGAACCCACAACCATGTAGACCATCCTCAGAGTAACCTACCACTAGGCTACCTATGCCAGTTGTGCATTCAGAGAGGTTAAAACACAAAGGGGAGGATTGTGTGTAAATAGGACAAACCACCATGTACCCAATGAAAGGTGTATGCTATATATATATATATATATATATATATATATATATATAGAGAGAGAGAGAGAGTGAGAGAGAAATACATAGATACATGATATATAGAGATATACATATATATGTAGATATATAGATAGGTTAAAAACATGTACACATCTATGGAGGTACATATAAATGTATGCAATAATATATATTATATATCTAGATCTATATACACACACACACATATATATATATATATATATATATATATATATATACATACACATACATACATGTGTGTATACAGCATCTTGTTTGTGTCTTTCGGCTTTTCCCGGTTAGGGGTCACCACAGCGGAACTCTGGTCCGCTAATGATTGGCAGTTGGTTTTTACGTGCCGAGTTACCAGCCCTGATGCACAAACTTCAACGAAGGTACGCCTATTACCGCATGTCTCCACGTAGAAGACGCTCTAGCTGAGAATCGAACCAGACAGCGTCTTACTGTGAGGCAACAATGCTACTGCAGCACCACCACCGCTGTGTGTATACAGCATCTAAAGTGTTCAGATCTGAGTATAACATGGACCATAGCAATCACACATTCTGCCACCCCCAAACAATATGAACATAACATATGAAGAGTATATGCCAATACACTATTACAAATATGTTCTATGGACATGAGCCAAATAGGGTTAGTCACCAACACAACTACAATGACTGCAAATATCCATGACAGAAATACACAGACATCTTTCATTTAGCAAAACTTTATTACATTCCGATGTATTGCCAAAAGGATTCAAGGACAGGAAGCATTTAACAGTGTCTCAATGAATCAGCCTGCAATTACCATAGTATTAGTCCACTAAGGGATAGGTGTTCACATAGGGAAAGAACCCCCACACACATATAGAATATGTATAAAAGCAGTTCCTACACACCTGCATCTGCTATGTACACCCACCAACATCTCCCCCACACCCAAACTAATTACAACAATAGATACTGTCATACCATAACCAATTATTCACCCACTGTACAACATCTGCTGAAACCTTAACATACCTGGACAGAGACACACTAACATGGCCCTATGTGAAATAGTTGCTGTTATACAATGGAACAGCTGCTGATGTTACAGGGTTTGTTTGAACTAATCCTGTTTCAGAGTGTTGAAAAGTAATTACACCAGGAAGTGTTATCAATTACTGATTATCAGCACAGTATGATACACATTTACACCAAACTAAAGATGTCTGGTGAGCACACTGTAAACCCCTAACATTATATGCATAGCCATACAGCCTTGAGCTGGTCAAACATCCTGGCGAGACTGAAACATATGCAGAAGTATTAGGTACAGACAAACCCTGCACAAGTAGCAATGTTCAGAAATATAACAGCAATACCCATATTTAGACCAAATCTTCTAGGCATTACACACAATATATTTGTGTTTGTCTCCATACAGCTGTTGCAATAGATTTCAAACAACACTCCCAGGCTGTCTTCCTCACAAGTAAGGCAAAGGGACAACGCCCAAGTGGAGTACTCAGTTATACTCTACCATTGCGATGGTATTGACTAAGGGAGTAGCTGCACAGCTGATGTGCATGTAATTAACTACTTTGAAACACCAATTGGTGATCAGGATAGCACATGTTACTGATCTTTAACTATAAAAGGATGCCTTGTCACACATTCAAACCATCTGTATCTATCTGCAGAACAGTACAAAATACGCAACAGAAGATTGAAACACAAACTGAAAATGATTAATATACCATTCAATAACACCTCCAATTACTAAGAAGGCATGTATAACATTTAGTATTTCTGTGTATGTAGTACCTGTTCTGTAATATTTACACTGTAATCAATGCATATAGTGGAAATAGCTATCTTGTAGTGATGTATTGTTGGGCAGTAGTAATGCTTGTAGTATTCTATGTGTGTACTGCTGTAGTTCACAATGCAAACTCCTCATACACCACAAGGGATGATATATATGGGCTTGGAATTCACCAATTCTTTTCCAGCCACTGTCAGTGTTAGGGTTGGTCCAACAAGTATGTGCTATAACAGGGGATAGTATATGTTGATATATTGTAACAGTAGACATATGTATGGGTGTATTAGTGAGATGAACATGTCAAAGGTGGGCTTACTGTGCAAATATTATTTGCATTGTTGGATATTGTGCCAATAACTGTGCAATTTACAGTATTTTAGGCAGATGTGTATTCCATTTTACATAGCATTTCTGTTATGTTATGCAAACAATAGTTATGTCTATTGGCAATTACAATACTCAGTAACAGGACACATATGACTTGTATTCATCTGACAGTTTAGCAGCATGATAGCAAAAAAAATTGGAAGAGCTAGGTAACTATCCATGCACATAAGACATGTAATATCCACCTCACTAGTATCGCTTGCAAGCAATAACAGCTGTGCATGTGTACATGTTATGCAAATGGGTAGTGACATTTTGTTACAGGGCTGGCCCAAATGGCTATGTGCACACCTACATAGAGTGGATATTGAGAGCAGAGACACACTGGTTGCACTTTCAGGTTTGTGTAGCCTAACCTCTCATTGCCAACCTAACAGCCGCTTGCAAATACTGTATGTAAGGTTATGCACAGTACTGATAATGAAACAGGTTGCATATCATCTTTAACTCCAGTGTAAGATCTGCAGTAGGAGTGTAAGATGTAGGAGACTGCTGCCCATGTGTAATAGCCGCTTCATAGGTGATGGCTTACACTATCTGATTATATCCTGATCATGTTGATAGTGGCAGCAGAGTCTATTGATACTTGACTCTGTTTGGGGAGTGGGTGTCTGTACCCAACAGAGCTCATGGTTCTGGTCGATATGTGAGTATATACCCAGAAAAGGATACAGGCCTGTTGACACTTGCATCATCTGTAATCAACTATCAGGATGTGATGTGCTCCTCAGAGGAGGATTGCTGCTAAAGGTAGCTACTATGTTTCTGTAATAGCCAGTGTTGTCACGTCCATAACACAAATATTTACTTGTGAGCATCACTGTCTAAAACATCTTCATAAGCAGTAAGTAAACTAAATACAGTACTTGGTACTTGTAGTACTGAATGCTCATACAGGCATGTCTACAAGTCAGCTACTGATGTTTACTAATGTCAGTTTTGTGTATGTGGCCATCCTTGGGGAATGTAGTCTCTATGTCATGTACACTGCCAAACCCACCTAACACCACACCCCACACATTGTCTGAGATGCAGCTACAGGAGTAAGCTGGAAGGCAGTCCAGTCTACAGCCATGACTGGACTGGACAGCCATGAGGTGTAGGTTAACACATGCATCTCATCACCACAACCAACACATACCCTTACCAGAACACAGTAAGGACACCCACACACACCACCAGAAATCACACATATTCACAGAGGATTCTAAGTATCTGGACAAGCATGAGACCTCCGAAGCTGGAATAGACAGACAACAAAATACAATAACTGTATGACATAGTTTGCATAATTGTACCACACCTCAGAACACGTGGCCAGAAACATGCCCAACATTAGTCATTTGTGAATGCAAACTCTAGCACTATGTTACACACCAAGCTATACGAGGGCAAACGTACTGTCAGCTGCCTGTCTGCCATGATTAGCCACATACCCATACACTCAGACCAGCTTTTGAACTATACACATGGCCCTGACATATTCCATGTTGTTGTGCAGGACCTGTGATGCAGTAGCCTGGACTGCATGGAAACACACATGTAGGAACTGTCAGGTCTTGTAGCCCATGCAGGTATGTCCCAAGGCCTGGGTTGCATTCTGCCATTGGCCAGAATGATAATGCAGTACAGGGACAAAAGGATTGTCTTCCACAATTCTCTAATGTACTGGTGTAATTCAAAGGGTATCCAGTATCTCTCTGCCTGGTGTAACATGATTGACACCATGATGCTTTTCCAGACAGGGCCTGCACCTGTCACCACTGGGAATCTAGATAATGGCTAAGGCTCATGCTTCCCCTATAGTGCCTTCATCATGCAACGTTCCAGTGAAAGTCCACTGCTGTAACAGGGACAGCCAAGCAATAAACTGCAGGCCTCTTGATACATTTCAGAAACTCAATATGGACTCAGTTACGTCAATCCTTAACATGGAGAACATATCTGTGCAGTGACTGAGATATGGCTCAATGCTCCGGAGACCACCCATGCATGACCATGTTATAACACATACCTCACGTCTTGCCCATTATCCTTTATTGGAACACATGGGCCACAGGTGTGTCCATATTCCTGAAGGATATGTATATCCCCATGCTGGTTGCACTTGCATAACGTCAGATGCAGTATGCTGAGCAACTACGTTTGTGCCAAAGTGGAATCCAAATTGCACCTTGCGACAGATCACCCACCATGCCTCAGAATTCCCAACTGTCATATTGTGCTGTAATGGGGAAGATTAGGTTTGAGACAGAAAACAATAATAATGGCTACTCTCAACTATCCCATTATGAACCAACATCTGTGCTCAATGCATGTTGGATTTCATCAACCCCAATGACCTGGATTACCATAGTCACACAAACAGGGCTAACAGTATGCTACACATAGTCAGTCTCCAAAGCCAATGTTATGCTTCTTAAGAGCAAAGTGGTGACTGTCATGGCACCCCTGCAGATGGACAATGCATGTGCAAATGTTGAATCCTACACAAATGCACTTTAAGCACTCACGTAAGTGCAGTGATTGTGCCATTGAAACAGAACCAAGATTCAACCAAACACAAACAGGAAGGCAAACTGTTGGTACCCTGCCTTAAACTGTACCACAGAAGGTAGTAACCGTTGCAAGAGTGAACACACATGAGTGGAAGTGATCCCTGGTCAGCCTCAGTAAGATGCAGATACACCATATAAAACCACACAAAGCTACTGTGAAACTAATCAGCCACATATTATGAGGCCAACCACAGAGCATTCTATAGCTGTGTCATGAATCGTAATGGCAACAAGACCTGCCGTGCTTCACAGCATTATGGCATGAGAAGTACTGCACCTACAGAAATAGCACTTGTTCATCCAGATAGGGTCTTGGATAACCTAAACCCACTCGCACCTCCCCCCCAACAGGTACACATATTTATATATCCATGTACACTACAGAGCCCCTGTAATAACAACTATGCAGGTACAAGCTGCACTCTCTAAAGCCATACATACAGCTTGCATAGGACCTGTCAATATCCCAGGGTGTATCCTACACAAATGTCAGAAAATTTGCTCTCCACATACACATCATGTTCAATCAGAGCTTCATGTCAGGCTGTGTACACATTGAATGGTGCACATCAACAGTTACCACACCCCACAAAAGGGGAGACACTACTGATAATGGGAAATAGTGCACTACTACCCTGCTGAGTGTGGTCTGTAAGGCCATGAACCTTGATCAACTTATTTGATGTAGTCAGTTCAGATGTAGATGACAGTAAGGTTGATTCACACAGCATATCATGAATGTGCCAGGTCTTAGGACACCATCACCCATACTGTGTTCCAGCTACACTCAGTAAACTAGGTGTATATTCCTATGTCACAGGAGTGGTTGGCAACTGGACTGCTGACAGAACCAACACTACAGAATGCGTCTGACTAATACACGCACATCAAACCAGTGCCAGCTACAGTAATACAGGGTTAATTCCTGGTACTCCCCTTCATTGTTATCTATACCACACAGACTAACACAGAAGGCATCTGCCTATTGAAGTTTGGAAATAACTATGAACTAAGAGCAATTGTTGACTCAATGAGTACTGCAGGCAACATACAGAAGGGCCTTTGTGGGTCAGATGTGTGGTGTGTAATGTATGGCCACAATCTGACAGCTAAGTATTGCATTGTCATCCCCTATCTTACAAACCCTGTACCCATGAGCTACCACCTAGGCAGCGGTCAACATAATGCAAACTGTGTATGTGTGGGATGCAGCTGCACAGTAGTCTTTCCTTTGATAGTTACTTCACCACACCAGTCAGGTAGTCATACGTGGCACCCCTAATCATGACAGAGTGCCATCCATGAATATAGAGATAATTGTTCAGCCATACTCAACACTCAAGTGACCCATAATAGATCACATATTTTCTTTAAGAGTTATTGGCCATGTTCAGATGGCCTACACCGGCCTTCCCAATCCTAACTCCATTATGTAACATGATGCCTACCCTGAATAAAGCCATGTCCAACACAGAGGTGTTGGAAATGCTACACTTACACATCCTGATTTCAAATAAACACATACTTCATGGACATCCATATTTCTAGTACAAGGATCACAACATGCCTGAAAGATCCCTGTCCCATACACATTACATACTCCTGCCATACTATGCATCCCTGTCCAGCAAAGCTGCCCATTGCCCCTCTTTGTGACATGGTGTGATGACCACATGGCAAATATATCATTATCCCTGTGGATCAGTTCTGTGGCACTGCTTGAACTGGCCACTGAAACTTAACTGTCTGTTGGCTACAGCTTGGTAACCTTTCAGCCTAGGCTCATAAATGGCCAAGGGCATATAGCCTACTAGTTCACTATGACCATGCATGCTATAGTTGATATCCAACCCTGCAAATACTATCAAGCTAGCCATTGTCCCATGTGTTTCACATGTGCAACTCAGGTAATACATGGCAGGATGCTAAACTGCTGTACAGTGCCATGTAGATGTATATGGCAAAACACATACATGTAAAACTTTCCAAGAGCAAGTCTGCAGGGTCACAGGTCATGTCTCTTAATGCTGTGTATGACTATATATGTGACATATGCACAGCATTAAAGTCTATTGCATTACTGTGAACACATCCAGGCATGTGCTGATAGGTAAAGACACCAGTACAGGAAAACAGACATGCCCACATCAAGACAACATCCACATGGAGTATGAGCAATGTCATCACTTGACACACACATATATGGTGATAACATCAAATCACCAGTATGTGTCAAATGTGTGTGAGTTAAACATGTCAGTGGTGTTAGTGTCATGTAGATTTGCAAAGACATATTTGTAATCTTAATAAATGTGATACACATGTATGTTCAGTTGTACTTCTGTACTTCTCTGTGAGTTACTGTGACCTGTCTCCATCATTATGTCTTCCAGGTATGCCCGAGCTAGGCTGCTACCATACACCCACTTGGAGGATGAGGTCCTCATTCTGTACCTCCTCAACAACCATGTAACACTCTTCAGCTATGTACCACAGAATGCACAGCAGCGGGATGCCCAGTGGGAGGAACTGTGCAGGAGGGTAAATTATGTTGGCAGCCACAATCGCACCTATCAGCAGGTGCACTGACACTGCATCATCATTAGATGGGCGAAACAGCATGCAAATGCAATCACCAGGGAACAAGGTGCAACAGGTGGGGGGGGGGGTGCTCACCCAGCCACCACTCACACGTACTGAGGAGATACTGGCCAACCTGGGGACACCTGCAGAACTCCAACCACAACCTTTAGCTGGTATTGTGGAGGTGGGTGTCTCACAACCACTGAGCCTGGAGTTGCCTGGTAAGTTACTACTGCACATATAACACACATATATTTCATATAGTTACACGTGTTACTGTACAATATGTAATGTAACATCATATGCAAGGCATGTATGTACACATGCCACATACTATAGTTTGCTACTCTATGTATGCACAGATGTGCATACTCCATAGTATAGTCTGTTGTACTGGCTTATGTGCTAACATGCACATTGCACCCTGTTGCTATCACACAGGTATGGATAATGATCTTACTGCTATGACACTCCTATTTAGGTACCTCTGGCATTTTGCAGTGACAGCAGCCTGTTGCAGGTGAGATTATTATTATTTATCAGGCTTGATAATGCACAGATCATATTAATTGCATGCTATCTGCCATATGGCCATTTAACACACGTATGCATAATGTATGGTGGCCCTGTTAATATGTACAGGTCAGACCTGCAATGCATCACAGTGGTTACCCATGTGGAATAATTGACGGCTATATAAAACACCTACACTAAGCCTTACAAACTGTCATTGCCAGATGTGTGGACAGCTGTGAGTACAATAGTGGAGGTGTGGTTCACTGTAGGGACATGTACTACAGATCAGCATTACACATGTGGGGAATACAAACAGTACTATACAGAAAGCATATGTGTGCACACACTCTAAATGTTTTGGAGCTGGAGTATGACCAGCCCACAGGATTCACCTTTTTGAATTATACCCTTACTATGAATGCCACACAATGTCATGTGCTATCTGACATGTCCATGCCATTTAGTGGGCTGACTGCAACACTGCTTAGCTATCCTGTAAAACATATCTCACAACCCAAACATATCACCCTTTGTCTGCATAACCCTGTCCTCAGTGGAGCATATGACATCTATGGGTGTATGTCATATGGGACAACACTGACATGTGAAATAGATGCCCATCACAACAGTTGGACAAAACATGTTTATACATGGCCATGGAGGATGGCCAGAGACATGAAGCAACACACACAGTAAAAGTGATGTACATGTGTGTACACCCTGTTGTACATTGGCTTAACACAATACAACTATGGCCTTTGTGTGATGGGGATATTGCAGATGTGAAACACTAAACATCATACAGGCCTGTGCAAAGCTTGTGTAGGCATGACATCAAACCATCACATAACATGTCTTGAACATCATGAGTGTGTCACAACATGAAAGCATTCACCTATACAGTATCCAAATACATACATGTGTAGCACAAATATACAACATACACATACAACCACATCAGGCCACAGATACAGTGCATTCACCTTGCTGGTGTCAGACATCACTGTCATGCTTGCTCCTCATGTGTGTGAGGAACACAGTTGGCATGTGGGACATGAAGTACTGCTAAGTTAGCCATGTCTGAGCATAGTTGCCAGGCATCAGCAATATGGTTGCAAATGTGCAGGGGTGTCATCTGTATACCCTTTGGTGACCTCTGTCACACATTCCACATTAGGGTTTAGTGTGTATACACCTCAGTGACGTGGGTCACATTCCACATTAGATATGTGTTGTATCTGAACACAGTCATAGCTATGAACTGTGTCTGTAACTCACACTGTATAGCAATAGTGAAGCCACATGATGCCCTGCAATGGCTATGCGTATCAACTCAATGTGCAGTATGTCACTGTATATCTGTAGGGAGGACTGACAACATTGTGTCAGCTGAAGGTTCATGTTAGTATAACACGTCCCTGCATTGGGACACCATTACCTCACTGTATATTTGAAAGGACACCACTGTGTTAAACATGTATGCATGTCATTAGATACGTCAGCAGAAGACATGTCATACTACATGTGATTGGCAAGTACATATGCCACACATCAGGCTGGTGTACTGTTAACCTGTGCTGGTCTGTGACACCATTGCAAAGTAGGGGCAGCCATGTCAAACATGTGTGTACAGCCACATGCACATTGTCTGTAGACTCAGCTCAGTGGTAAGCTGAATAATGTTGAACAGATATGCACTGCTTTGGGGAGATATGCAAGCTAGAGCTCTGGCAAACATAGTATTCACTCAATATACCATTCTGCTCATGTCCACACAGAGGGGCATTGGCCAACACAAACCATCAGTGGCAGATGTACAAAGGTCAGTGATGGTCTGTTAACATGTGGGGTATGTTGCACAATACATGGCAGTGCATGCAATGGTGCATAGTGCATGCATTGTGTTGCAGGTTTGGGGCATAACCTACTAACACACATGGTGCAACACAGGGATGTATAATAACTACTACTATAATTGTGTAAGGTGCATGCCTTCTGCTATAACACATGCATGATGTTGTGTGCAACTCAGGTATGTATGATAACTACCACTATAATTGTCTTAGTTGAATGCCTTCTGCCATATCACATGCATGCTGCATGCTGTTGGGTGTCATAGCATGCCATAGCATGTGTCTCTGTCTGTGTCTGTGTGTGTGTGTGTGTGTGTGTGTGTGTGTGTGTGTGTGTGTGTGTGTGTTTGTACTGTGCTGTATAACTTTTAATGTACAGTTCTTGTCTGCCCCTCACAGGTGTTGATGTAGGTGTGTTGCCCTGCTGCAGTCCACCTGATGTTAGTGTCCCCACAGACTCTAGCAGTGATGATGAAAGTGTGATTGAGGCACAGGCAGGGTTGTCAGGAGCTGAATCTGTGCCATTGGTTGCCATTCCACCTGTATCCCCCTCATCCCCGCACACAGTTCTCATGCCTACACATACCCCATCACCAGTGGCCATAGAAGAAGGACAGTTGGCGGGTGGTAGCATGGAACAGGAAAGTGTGGAGACTATGGAAGGTGTGCCTGCACACCATGATCCCAGCCAACTGACTGGTGATGTCCCACACAGGCATGTGCCCAGTGCTGCTCATAGGAGGACCTCTGGCCAACATGCCCCTGCAAGACATAGCACATCAGCTGGTGTCACCAGACGCATGTTTCAGGCTGTAATGGAGGCACAGGCACATACTGAATGGCACAACAAAGAACGTATGAGGCTTTAGAGGGCTGCTGTACGTTCTTTAACTGACAACATCCAGGCAATTGCAAATGCTCATCATCATCTTGCAGATGTTTTGGATAGACGGTTGGGTGACACGGTGGGAGTCCTTGACTGTAGCATGTCAATCCTCGAGCGTGGAATGTCTGTGCTGGAACATCTGGTGGGAGTGAGGCATCGGGTACATGGACATAGGCCAGCTACATCACCTGTTGAAGGTCTATGTGAACATGCTACTTCACATGCCTGCTCCCATAGTGGTGGTAGCAGCAGCAGTGCAGCTGGTGCTGTGCTGTCCACACCAGGACACAGCAGGCCACGTGCATGTGGTCCTGGATGGTCCCAACAGGGACACGATTTCAGTGGACATGTGTCATCAGACAGTACCCAATCTGGACCTCTGCCTGGTAGTGCCTGTGCAACCCCTGGCAGGCGCAGGTCACATGGCCATGCCTGGACACCGTGAACTGTAAAACCTGCCCTGTACAGTCTGCAGCTATCAGTAATACCCATGTGTAGGCCAGACCTGTGTGCATACATGCACGCACACACCAGAAACAAATGTAGGGCACCTCAACACACACATGCATAACATCCGCACACGCCCAATGAGATCAAAGGCCCTAACCCACACACATGATGTCATCCAATGATGCAGCCTAGGCCTCTGGCAAACATTATCACCCTGTGCATCTGATGATGCCTGTGCCGCATCCCTGTCATCCACACCATCCGTGCAGGGACATGCTCATATGGTCTGATGAACAGGGTGAACATACTAGGCAGACAATTGTAGATTACAGTTGTTGAGTAGTGTTGACAGGCAGCAGACATACCATGTACTACAGTTTTAGAATGCATTTTGTACTTTTGACAGTATGTATCATGTGTAACAACAGTAACTGCATGTTGATCTTGATGTTCTGCCTTCCTCTTTCAGGTGTAATTGCATGTGTCGGGGGATGTCAGTGTTTGCAGTTAGTGTCCCAGATGTAAATGTAGACTACTCACAGGTCTGTATGGCAATACCTGAATGCACTTTGTAGCGTCCACATCACAGTTATAATCTCCCAAGTTTCAAACATGTTTACTGATCTAATGATCCAAGAGCATGATAGCTGTGTAGTAAGCTACTGTGGCTAGAGCCGTCACATCCATAGTGGGTGACATCACACGTATAGTTACCTGGAGTGATGAGGAGGTAAAAAGAGTGGTTTAGCAGATGACAAGGGTAAAGGCCAGTGGAAAAGGTAGCTTCTCAGTGGGAAGCAGTAATGCCCACTCCCATGACAGGATGCATACACATGCACACCCACACATTCACAGTAACACACCCACAAACTCAGGGATTCACAGACACAGTAACACACACTCTGACACAGACACACACACACACACACACACACACACACACACACACACACACACACACACACACACACACACACACTTGCATGTGTTGGGATGACAACCACTGCCTATGTGCAAATCATCATTATAGCACTACGCAATTACAAGACGCACCACAGAGATTACGCATGTACTGGCAGTCAGAATGGCCTAAGATAAAGGACATCAACAGGGATACTAGATTGCGCTGAGTGTATGGGGGAGAGGGGTTAATCAGTAGGCTATGTAACAACAAGCCTCACCCCAGGGCATACATGTTTACAGGCTGTTAGAATGCCCTTCTAAGATTGATGACATCAACAAGGATACTATATTGCATTGAGTGGATGGGGGGGTCTTATCATTTCACTATGGTAAAATACAGCCTCACTCCAGGGACCGGACAACCACACACACACACACACACACACACACACACACACACACACACACACACACACACACACACACACACACACACACACACACACACACACACACACACACACACACACACACACACACACACACACACACACTGTGATATTCACAAAGATATACACCTACGTCACACACATACAGACACTTGACATGTGTGAGATTCAAACACCTGCCTATGTCTTGCTTTCTACACTTCACTCTTTACAGATGTCTACAACAGTGTACAGGAGAGTGAAAAACATTTGGGATGTGTTCCCCACCATACGTGACATATATGGACACACACACACCCACACATGCCAGTACTGTGAATCAAAAACCTACCTATCTCATGATAGGTATTACAGAGTGACAGCACTATCACATGCGCTACAAAGCATACTGACTCTTTCCTTTGCCAGCTGTGCTGATATATGCACAATATATGCACAGGGGAGGTGTTACTGTTCCAGGTGTCAAGAGGTTTGCCTTCAGTGTCATCCTTACTGCATTCTACGTTGTGTGTCTTCCCCTTCAATTAACAAAACCATAGCTTAGCAGTTAACAGGTTATTGTAGGAATGGTTGTAACACACCTGTGAGCTGTCCTCAGTAATCATTCACCTGCAAAGTAGCCCCATCTCTTAGTAAGTAGTTATGTCCAAACATCTATCCATACCTCATGTACAGCTTACTGTGCTTTGAGCATATCACCATAGACAGTTGGCAATGTTCAGGCTGCATTGCAACTGCATGATGTACTAAGACAACAGTCACCTTCAAACATCAGACATTGCACACACATGGAATCTTAACACACATCAATACATGTACACATATGCAGTCTCCATCAGTAAGTGGACTAGCAGGTCAAGAGGATACATTCCACACCTTCCCCATACCATGTGTGAAACCTAGCTGAGCATTACACCATAATGGATGTTGTATTTATGTATTGGTAGGACACACAGCCACCTTCACTGAGTAGCCAAGTGTACATTTATGCCAACAGCACATCAGCAAGAGACACACACAGCAATATTCCATGTCATGATCCCACAAACTGTTAGTTGACAGTTCCACTGTGAAGCCAGGGCACTGTAATGGTCAATAGTGAGCATATCATATTTGCCACACACACATCATATTTGCCACACACACCCCTCATGATTACTGGAAGAGTGCCAGCAATGTGCTCTGTTTGAGCTAGGCATTGCACTTATTCAAGCATGTGCGAGGTCTGTGGCTTGTAAACATCTCACCCCAGCATGTTCTGGCTATTGTGGTAATAAAGTTAATGTCCAGACAGCACACAGCATGCATGGCTTGCAATTGTTGACATGGGGTATATGTAGGAGCTGTGGGCACACATGGCTGTACATGTCATGGACATATCACCTGTAACTACTCAGGAACATACAGAGCATATCTGTATTTCCCTGAGTCTGTCAATACAGGCTATGTGTGTAGGCCCTATGATCCTGTTATTTGGGTATGTTTGTAGGCATTGCATTTGGTGGACATGTCTAATGACATACATGCCACATGGGTTTTGTATGATATGGTAGGTGTCATGGGTGACCAGTAGAGAGGGAATATTACCTCTGTCAACATAGATATCAAACCTTATGTACTGTTAGCATTCAGCAGCCATGGACCTATCTTCCATGTGCATGTGTGTAATGAATGTAGCCACCTGTATGTACAAAGGGCAACAACAGCTACGGTATTTTAATTTGTGTTGTATGAGTGTGGGATGTACATATCCAGGGCAGGTACATCAAGGTCATATCCAACCATGAGGGTGTTCTTTACTGGTGTACAGCAACAGTCAACTGTGTTAATGCTGACAACATCTGAGGGACCCTGGTATGTGTACAACTGAACTGGTTACAAACCGTGGTATTATTGCATTGCATAACACATTATGCGACTGTGTCAGTACATGGGTACTTTGCACAGTTGATGTAGGGCTAGGTACAGTCCACCAGTCAAAGGTTATTTGGTGTTCTACCATACTATTTCATACCACATGTATGGATGTGTGTTGGTAGTCTGAGGACATGGTGGTGGATGTATATGAGGATACAACCTAGAATGCAGCTTTTGCCACTGTCACCTGTACCTGACTCATCTTTGATGAATTATGTTGGAGTAGGGGTCTTTATTTGTGAGTAGCCTTTATGAATATGTGGACACCACCACCTGGAGTGGTCCATACTAGTGTTATGGCCCACATGTCTGAATCTGAGTTATATGGTGGTAGTGCTATTGTGCACTACAGAGCCTTCAGCCAGGTGTTCCTCATTGCACAGATGTCAGTATTTCCCATTGTAGGTTCTACATTGAGCCAATAGATTACGAAAGCCACACATCTAGCACTGGTTAGCATAAGCATCCAATGCAATTGTCTTGTAGGTGTCAGGGAGTTACTTCTGTGTTTAGGACTTTTGCCTTGGAATGCCACTATATGGGTAAACACAACCTAGGTATTATCCACACACCCTTGAATCATGGATGCATGTGGTCTGTGACAAAGGCTTGTCTTCTTTCAGTCATGACATCCTGGAATGACAGACACTGGACAACATCACAATTACAGCAGGACATTGGCTCATTGTTTTGGTCAAGCAGTTGCCACTCGTACCATGACATCATTGTGAGTGGCAGTATTGTGCTTGGTACCAAATGCTACATCTAAGGTGATGGACAGCAGCAGACATTGTGTAGAGGACCAATGTCAGATATGCTTAGTGGAGTGGTCCTGCTAATAATGACAACTACTAACACAGCCGGGAGAGTTCATCTTGACACCTGCACCTCAGTACCATTAGACAATGGGGCTCACATATTATGCTTGCACATGCCACTGTTCCAAGTATATTGCCACTGTCCACAACCTGATATTAATGTATGCCTTTCAGAGCAGCAATGTGTGTCACATCCACCTGTGTGTTAACCTATTGTCTGTCACTTCCACACATGCATGATTGTGTATACTTCACACACACACACACACACACACACACACACACACACACACACATATATATATATATATATATATATATATATATATATATATATATATATATAGAGCAGTACTTCATGTACATGTATGCATGTGTATCACACAACACAGATGCAGATATATCATTTATGGGCCGCATACAGGTATCTGGTAGTAAACCTGTATGATGTGCTTATATACTGACAGTTAAGATGTAGATAGCTGTAAATCTGTGTGTTTACAATAGGAGTCCATTACAACATGTTCTGTACATTTAAGTGTATAAACATGCACACTGTGGCCTTCTGTGGTTAGAATCGGAGTGCATCCCAAACAGCCCTGTGCTACTAAGTGTATGAGTGTACCCTCTGGGACCTTGTGTAATTTGTCAGTGCATCCAACAAGCCCTTTGTTTCTAAGTGTATGAGCATGCCCAGTATAACCTTGTGTAGTTGTAGTCATAGTGCATCCCAAATGTCCCTGTGCTACTAAGTGTATAAGCATGCCCACTGTGACCTTGTGTAATTGGAGTCAATGCATCCAAACAAGTCCTGTGATTATATGAGTATGAGCATTGAGCATGACCACTGTAACCCTGTATAGTGATAGTAGTTGTCCATTCCACAGATGGACATACTTCAGTTCAGGGCTTGTTGTTCTACAACTATACCTCTCAGGCCTACCTATGTCTTACCTGCAAATAATGTGTCTTGTTTGTGCATACAGGTTATAATTGACGCCTACTTTAAACACACAGGTTTACAACTATGTACATCTTAACTGTCAGTATCCCTGTTGATGTCCTCAATCTTAGAAGGGCATTCTGACTGCCTTGAAATGTGTAATTTCTGTGTCGCGTCTCGTAACTGAGTAGTACTGTGATAGTGATCTGTGGATAGGCAGGAGTTCTAATCTCTCCACTGGCAAGTGCATATGTGTGTGTGTGTGTGTGTGTGTGTGTGTGTGTGTGTGTGTGTGTGTGTGTGTGTGTGTGTGTGTGTTTCAGCACATGGCTAAGTGTGGTTGTGGGTGTGTATTTGTGCCTGCATCCTGTCATGACAGCAGGTTTTACTGCTTTCCAAAGAGAAACCACCTTTTACACTGGTCTTTATCCTTGTCATCTGCTAAACCACCATTTCCCCCCCTCCCCACTGCAAGTAATAAGTCCTGTGATGTCACCCAGCTCAGAAGCAGAATCAGAGTAAGTGTAATTGTATGGGTTCTGTGGCACATACCCCAACTGCATACCACTCTACTAGTTACCTTTACATAGGCAAGACTTGTAAGCACAATACTGGCAAGTGAACTACCCTGTAGCCAGGCATACACATGTGTTATGTCTTTTAACATGCTGCACACCATGGTAGTCATATGTGGTGAGTGGATTCTACAAATTATTGCATAGTTAGGAATAGAAAAGAATAGACAGTCAAGAATGACTACTGTTGGGTATGTTATTTTCCTGTGCCACTGTCGAGCAGTGACACAGATGTGGTCCCCATGGTGTATGTCCATACCCATCATTCCCCCACCCAAACTCCACAATCCCTGGGGTATATTTCCTTAGCCATCATTCCCCAACCCAAACTCCACATACACAACAACCATCCCTTCTCTAGTGAACTGATTAAGATTTAAATGTTATAAAACAAGAGTTGCCTCTGTTTTGTGTACACGTCAATTCCTTTGGAACCCTTCTGTGTCACAAAGGGTGTTCAGACATGTTTATATATATGGCTATAGCTGTGTCTGTGTATATGCATATATATATATATATATATATATATATATATATATATATATATGTGTGTGTGTGTGTGTGTGTGTGTGTGTGTGTGTGTGTGTGTGTGTGTGTGTGTGTGTGTGTGTGTGTGTGTGTGTGTGTGTGTGTGTACACATCGCGTAAGTGCATATATGTATTTAGTATTTAGTTATAACAGTTGTACATATGTAGACTTGTCTATGTAGTTTCACAGAGTACAGTACATTTAAGGGTACTGTACATATGTACACAAAGTGACTGTCCCATTTGTTTTCAGTACTGTGGAATACCTGTAGTAAAGTGTGTATTATAAAAACCATGAAACATATATACAACCCAGATGGCTTAGTGGTAAGTCCAGTGACCTTGGTGTCCAGGGTTCAAGACCTGCAAGGGTTGTTGATAATTTCATTTAGGATGCAGTTGTAAGCGGGTGTAAATGTGGTTTGCGACAGTAAGCAGTGGGTACACACAGGTAAAAGATATGTACAACTTGCAGTACACTTGAAATGCCCTTCTTTGGCAATCCTGCTGATGTCACCCACCTAGAAATACACCTCTGGGACTACTGTAACCCAGTAATCTATGTAGCACATCCTGTAACTGTGTAATGCTGTAGTGTGATAAACTAATTTGGTAGGTGTTCTAATCCCAGATTTGCCGTATGTGTGTCTGTCTGCCTGCCTGAGAAGGGCACAATGCTTTTTAGAGTATGCACACGCCTTAAAATTCACATACTCAACTTTTGCAAGGGTGCTGTCACTCACCTAGAAATACAACTCTGGGAGTGCTATAACCCCGTAATGTCTGTAGCGCGTCCTGTAACTGCATAATGCTGTAGTGTGATAAACTAGTTTGGTAGGTGTTCTAATCCCAGACTTGCCAACTGTGTGTGTCTGTCTGCCTGAGAAGGGAACAATGCTTTTTAGAGTATGCACACTCCTTACAATTCACATACTCAACTTTGGCAAGGGTGCTGATGTCACCCACCTAGAAATTGTATAAGCTCAGCAGATCCTACCCAGGTGTCCTGCAGAAACCTACAATGCCAGAGAGACTTTGGAGTGTTTAAGTACCATTTTTTGTTTTTTCTTGTTGCTTATTGCTATTTCCGCCTAAATGCTCATTTTCTGGCATTTATTGCTTCTCAGAACACTCATTTTACACTGAAATTGCATTTATTTGTGCCTGCACTTTAAAATTAGTTTTTGTTGTAAATTGCATTTTTAACTGTTACTGGCTTCCCACTCAAGTGTGACAGACATTACTGCACTATAAAAGTGTTTTTGCATTTGTTTCTACTGTTTTCTTGAAAAAACAAAACCAAAAAACTTGCTATTTTCCCACCTTATTAAGCTAGAAAAGTCCAGTTTCAGATACCTGTTGATAACTGGACTGTGTTTAAGCTTCTGTGTTTTGGCCATACCTTACTTGGGCAAAAAGGAAGTTTTTTTGTTCACCAGTAAGAGTGGGGAGCTCTGAACAGCCTACCTGCCCTTGGAGGTGTGTTTCTACCCAGAAACTGTAGTTTTATTCACCATTTTGGGCTAATTTCTATCTCTTTAATCTTTCTGATATAAAAAATGCATTTGCGTGGTTTTGTGCGCCGGGCAGCGCCGGTTAGCTAGGGTTAAACTATTCCCGACTCCACGAAGTCTACTCTTCAGTTTTTCCCTTGGAACTAGACAAACCTTTAACTTTAGCACTCAAACCATTCATTTTACATCCCAGCACTTGCTTAAGACTCATAACAAGCACTAAATATCCCTAGCACTAGCCCCTCCTTATACTGTCCAGAAGGACAAGGCTCTCTATTCATCCCCACCAGTCAATCAGAAAAACAGCTCACTCCACCTTTTCAGGCATGTCCAAAGGGCAGTTTCCGGTGTACTCTCCAGTTCAACTGGTGAATCTGGGTAATTTGAGGGAATGTTACAACTGCCTTATGTACACAGACAACCCTCTCCTCCTACCACCAAACACTAATATATGCAAGAGATGCAATTATACAGCCAGACTGGAGGCAAAGCTCTCTCAATCCCCGACTGTAACTGACTGTCAAGAGGAGAAGGGTAATACTTGCAACACATCACCAGTCTCGCATAGACCTAACAAACCAACACAGGCAAATAACACACATAAATACATGAAAACATACTCAGAGGCTCTAAATAAAAATCTGCAAAAGCAACAGAGACCTCCAAAGCAGGCATCCAAGCAACATCCACAACCCATCACCAACCATGAAACACATACTTCACATAATCAGTGTGCCACGCAATCACAGCCCTTAACGCAAAATAATATACCCAAAACACTAGTAATAGACAACTCTATAGTCAGGCACACTGATGTCCCACTAATTAGGCTGGACAAGGAAAAGGGTATAGTTAGCTGCCTGTCGGGCACCAGGATCCGCCACATAACTGAAGCACTCAGGTCACTCCAGAACAAGTACAAATATGACTCTGTCATGGTACATGTTGGTGTGAATGACCTGAGATGTACCTCCCTGGACTACATGAAAAGAGATATGGAAGAGCTCTCTGATCATGTAGCCCAGGCTGGTATGACCCTGACACTGAGTAGCATCTTGCCCTCACCAAGAATGATGCCACAATATAAACACAAAATGATCAAGTTCAACAATTGGCTAAGTTTCTGGTGTCATTCAAAGGGGATCCAGTATCTGTCTGCCTGGGATGACATGCTCGACAAGCCACGTTGCTTCGCAAGAGATGGCTTGCACCTATCACCCTTAGGCTTTCAAATACTGGCAAAGGCTCTTGCTGCCCCATAGTGCCTTTTTTAGGCAAGGCTCAAAAGTCAAACCCATCACCGTAAATAGCACAAGTAACCAAAAACTGAGGGTAATGCTACTCAGTGCCAGAAATCTAAACCTCAAAATGCACACGCTCGAGGCACTCCTCAGTATGGAGATCATCAATATCTGTGCAGTAACAGAAACCTGGTTTAAGGCTCCAGAGAGCACCCCAGCACTACCAGGCTATAACTCATATCATACCTTTCGGCTACAGAACCTGGACCAAAACACAAAAGGTGGGGGTGTATCCATATTCATCAAGGATACTCACACCTCCAGGTTAGTGGCACAGCACAATGCATCAGAGATCATCCAAGTGCAACTAACAACAGGCAAAACTGCAATCCAAATTGTAGTTTGCTACAGATCACCCACCATGACCCAGGACCCACATTCCACATTTCTGGAGACACTGGGAAATATGAAGGTCCTACCAAACACTCTAATACTGGGTGATTTCAACTACCCAAACATTAACTGGGAGAACTACTCAAGTACTAACTCCTTTGCCCAACGCTTCCTAGAATTTATAAACTCAAATGCCTTGGATCTACTGGTCAACACCGCTACCAGAGGGAACAACATATTGGACCTGGTCATCACCAACATGGGTGACCGGTGTTCCACACCTGACATCAACCCCTTGCTGGTTAGATCAGACCATAGACTTATCACTCTGGATAGTCACATTCCACCCCCAACCCCAATCAAGGAAATCACTGTGAAAAACTTTTCAAAAGCAAACTTCTTGTTGCTTAAGACTGAGGTGGAAAGGTTCACGGCCCCCAAACCAATGGACAATGCTCTCCAGGATGCTGAAACCTATACAAAGGCAATCTATGATAATCTGCACGAATGCATGGATTGTGCTATCCCAAGTAAAACCAAGACTCACTCCTCCAAGAAAAGGAAACCAGTCTGGTGGACCCCTGCCATAAACAGGCTCTACAATAGAAGGAGTAAACTAGTACAGATAAGAGCAAACCCCCTAGAAGGAAAGACATCCCTGATCAGTATCAGCAAGAAACTATGATCCCTCATTAAATCATCCAAGGCTAGTTTTGAAAGAAAAATTGCCAAGGACTCCAAAGATAACCACAAAGCGTTTTTTAGCTATGTCAAGAACCTAGGTAGAAACTCTCAGATCTGTTCTGAGTTGGTGCAGAATGGCACAAAATGGACTGAACTGACTGATATTGCCAACATTTTGGCAGACAGGTTTAGTACAAACTTCA
Organism: Protopterus annectens; assembly: GCF_019279795.1. Lineage (NCBI taxonomy): Eukaryota > Metazoa > Chordata > Ceratodontiformes > Protopteridae > Protopterus > Protopterus annectens. Next base: position 577,869,645 of record NC_056734.1, on the reverse strand, counting down.
CACCCCTCTCAACCCCTAAAGGGCCCATAACCATACCAGAAGAATGTAAGGCCTTGGCAATCACTGACACACAGGTTAAAACAGCCATATCCAAAGCCAAAAACACAGCCTCAATGAGACCGGACGGTGTCCTAGGCTGTGTCTTACAAGAGCTCCAAAATGAACTACCCCCTCACCTAAACACACTGTTCAAACTCAGCCTCTCTACAGGCTACGTACCCACAGAGTGGCGCACAGCAACATTTATCCCACTCCACAAAAGTGGTGCCACAACAGACCCTGGGAACTATCACCCTATAAGCCTGACTAGCCCGGTCTGCAAGGCTATGGAGCGCATCATCATGGAACTCATTAACAGAGACATTGGGAACCTCCAAACTTTTGACCCCACCCAGTTTGGCTTTGTTAAGGGCAGAGCATGCCTCCTAAACCTGGTGGACTTCTTTGAGACAGTAACTAAGGCATTAGATGAGGGTAAGGAGGTCCACACAGCCTACCTAGACCTTGCAAAGGCTTTTGACACCATTCCCATTCTGGTATTATAGACAAACTCACCAACCTGAACATTAACCCTTACGTCACGAGATGGGTTGCAAATTGGCTCGTGGACAGAACCAACACGGTAAGAGTTGCAGACTCTAGGTCCGACTCTAAACTGGTTACAAGTGGCATCCCCCAGGGCTCAGTCCTAGCACCCCTCCTGCTCGGTATATACTTATCAGAGGTACAGGCAAGCACAGGAGGACTTTGGCTGACCAAGTTAACAGACGACTGCAAACTAGGGTCCATAATTGATTCTCTGGCTGATACAGACACCCTCCAGAAGGGTCTCACTGAGAAGGATACCTGGTGTCAAAATCATGGCCTCAAGCTAATGCCAAAAAATGCATAGTCATCCCCTTTGGAAAAAACAAAGTACCCACAAACTGCCACATAGGTGGTAGTCCCCTAAATACAGAAAAAGTAATAAGGGATCTGGGGACCCAAGTAGATAGCAATCTCTCCTTTGATAATCATATTGCCAAGGTGGTTAGAAAATCCTTCTATGTGGCCCACCTAATCTCAAAAGGGTTGAGATCCAGAACAAAGAAGGTTATTATGCCTCTCTACTCATCACTTATTAGATCCATTATAGAATACAATGCCCCATTTGGGATATACCTTACAAGACACCTGCAACAGCTGGAAAGCCCACAAAAGTACCTCACCAAGAGGATTACTGGCCTCAAACAGATGACCTATTCAGCCCGACTAAAGAAACTCCAGCTGTACTCGGTTGCATACCGCTTACTCAGAGGTGATCTCTGCTTGACATACAAGGCCATGTCCAACCCAGAATTGATGGATATGTTCCACCTTAAAAAAAAAAACAAATCCCTGAGAGCCACACACTCTACGGATATAAACCTTACCACAACGATAAATAGGATGTGCTGGAGGGTAAATTCCTGACCCAGAGACACCCCATGCTTTGGAACAAGATTCCAATATACATCAGGCAGAGCCCCTCACTAACACTCTTCAAGAGAAACCTTGATGGGTGGATGGGAAACAGAAAATTTACCCCAGGGATCACTGCAGTGGCTCTGCTGGACAGAGACATAGGGAACTAATCTAAGGGGGTGGTGAAAGCCAACACACTCTAGCTAGGCTTATAAATGCCCTTGGGCAGTTAGCCTAGTACTTACCTATGAACTTAAATACACCTTTGGGAGTGCTGTAACCCAGTAATTTCTGTAGTATGTCCCGTAACTGCGTAATGCTGTAATGTGATAAATTAGTTTGGTATGTGTTTTAATCCCAGATTTGCCAACTGTGTGTCTGTCTGCCTGAGAAGGGAACAATGCTTTTTAGAGTATGCACACTCCTTAAAATTCACATACTCAACTTTGGCAAGGGTGCTGATGTCTCCCACCTAGAAATACACCTCTAGGAGTGCTGTAATCCTAGAAATTTCTGTAGTGCACCCTGGAACTGAGTAATAATGTAGTGTGATAAGTTAGTTTGGTAGGTGTTCTAATCCCTGACTTGCCAACTGTGTGTCTGCCTCCCTGAGAGGAGAACAATGCTTTTTAGAGTATGCACACTCCTTACAATTCACATACTCAACTTTGGCAAGGGTGCTGATGTCACCCACCTAGAAATACACCTCTAGGATTGCTGTAATGCATCCTGTAACTGCATAATGCTGTATTGTGATAAACTAGTTTGGTAGGTGTTCTAATCCCATACTTGCCAACTGTGTGTGTCTGTCTGAGAAGGGAATAATGCTTTTTATAGTATGCACACTCCTTGCAATTCACATACTCAACTTTGGCAAGGGTGCTGATGACACCCACCTAGAAATATACCTCTGGGACTGCTGTAACACAGTAATTTCTGTAGCGTGTCCTGTCACTGCATAATGTTGTAGTGTGACAAATTAGTTTGGTAGATGTTCTAATCCCTGACTTGCCAACTGTGTGTGTGTCTGTCTACCTGAGAAGGGAACAATGCTTTTTAGAGTATGTACACTCCTTACAATTCACATACTCAACTTTGGCAAGGGTGCTGATGTCACCCACCTAGAAATACACCTCTGGGACTGCTGTAACCCAGTAATCTCTGTAGTGTGTTGGGTAACTGCATACTGCTGGAGTGTGATTTAGAACTGTGTTAGGGTTACATCCACAACCATGGCAGTGATGTATGTTTTCTGTGTGTTTCAATGTCTGTATAGGGAGCAATGCATTTTCGCCTACTCACTTGCAGGATATTTACAATGCCCTACGTTGGTGATCCTGCTGATGTCATTCCTTGTCAAATACATCTCTGGGGAACAAGTTCCCTAGTAATCCTTGTGGTGCGTCCTATAACATCTCCACGCAGTAGTGTAATATAGATCTGTCTTGGTCATGGGTTCTATACCCACTCATGTCTGTTGTGTGTGTCTCACTGTCTATTTTGTGAGCAATGCATTTTGGGCTACTCACTTGCAGGACATTTGAAATGTCCTACCTTGGTAACCCTGCTGATGTCATTCCTTGTGTAATACACCTTTGGGGATGGGGTACCCCAGTAATCTCCGTAGCGCATGCTATAACTGCATAATGCTGTAGTGTGATAAACTAGTTAGGTAGGAGTTTTATTCCAAGACATGGCAGGTGTGTGAGTGTGTGTTTGACAGTCAGAGCCTGTGTGGAGGTGGCTGTGAGTGTCTAACCACTGGACATGTTGAGGAGCGGGTTTTCTAGTTTTTCTATATGGTGGCCATATTATATGTCACAATGTCCACCTCACGAGGATTACAGATTTCATTCAGCCAAGAGACTGTGTTGACAAGCCATACCCCTACATTTGGCAAAAGGTCTGTTGAACAAAAAAAGCAACCCTACTATTACCCAGAATATGGTCTGAACCCATGTGTCATACACAAATACACTTGCCTAAAAAATCCTGCTGTGTTGCTAGTACCCTGCACATTCTTGACAGATAGTAGGCATGGTGTGAATACAGTGAGCTGCAGAGGGCATGGCACCCTGCCCACCTTTACAATAGGCACATAATTGCAGACAATGCACCTTCACTATGTTCCCCATGGGACGCCTGCAACATATGTGGTGACATCAAATGTGATCCACAAAGGACATACAATGCCTTACACATATACCCTGTATGAACAGATGCCTCTGACACCAGGGAATACCTGTATCATGCTATCAGTGTAAGAGCAGGGTCAACCTGCTGTCTCTTAGCAGGTCCTGCCACACCAGGCCAGGATTGGCACATCTGATGATAACAGACTGTGTACACAACATGTGCCAGACAAACCAGGTACACTTAAACATGTCACTGTACATTAATGTGGGACATGCACATCCCAGGCAATGTCTATGTCAAGGACTATCAAACACAGACATGACATGCATTGTAAAGCAATGGCCAAACACAATGGTAACCAGGATGACAGGACAGTTAATACAATACCCATCTGTGTGGGACATTGCAGACACTACACCCCTGAACCACAATGCAGACCATTGTCAGGTGACCTGATGCCAAGGATTACCCCTCACCCGGCCTTGTACAGCCATCTTGCACAGCCAACTACACACCCATGAAGCAATGCACACATGCATGTCAGTATTGGCACCTTGTGTCTGCATGTGGGGTATGATGTTCCCAACCACAGTCACACCCAGTATAACTCCCAATGGCATACTGACTGATGTCAGACACATTCACATGCCCTAGCCCATAAAACCTCAGGATAACCCCTGTGGTGCATGGAATACCTGTGCATTACTGTAGTGTGGCAAACTAAGTTGTTAGGAAGTGTATTTGTGAGCCTGCCAAAGTGTGCCAATGTGTCTGAGTCCCTTAGAGAGTGTGGTTGTGTTGACAATGGCATCTGTTCATGTGGACAGCCATGTGTGTTACACCTAATGTATGTCTACTATATCTCTGTGGCAGATGTCGCTCACTAGCACACATATATGTTCTTACATCACACCAACATGTCAGCTATGTGGCACATGGAGTAACTGCATGCACTTGTAATAGTAATGGCTAGTCAGTCAGGGGTTTGACCCCCTGCACTGGTAGGTGTGTGACAGATGATGTCTAGGTTTTAGTCTCCCAGCCCTTCTCTGATGTACTTTGCCTGTGTCTGTCCCTCACACACACTCTCTGGTGGATGTGGAGATGCACACCTGCTCAGCAGCAGCTTGTGTTTTGTAAGTGATGGTCATGATCAGGTAATGGCTTCTGCACCTTTTGCAGTCCTTCTCTAGCTGATTGCATGTGGAACAGCTGTGGTGACATTCCCATAGCCAATTGCATGGAAACACAGTACAATATCTAGGAACATCATGTTGGTGTTTGCCCACGACACTCGCTGTGAGTGGAACCTGGATCTGGTGTTTGGTAAACAGCATCACAGATGAAATCTGGATATTCCTCAAACAGCATACACTGTGGAAAATGGCCTAAAGACAGGAGGGTGATGTGCCAGACATGACTACAGCATGTAAGTGTAGCTATGCTTCATTCAGACTACTGACAATTTAACAAGTTGTGTTTGGTAATGGCTAGTCTGCATGTTTTAATAACTGACAAGACAGTGCTCTGTTTGTGAGGAAACCCCCATCTGTAGGGTCATCTGCGGACTGGTCAGTGTGTGGAAACATTTGTTTCTTGTGTTACTCACAGAACACACATCTGTGAACTGCAGAAGCATAGTGTGAGGATTGCAGTCAGTACACAGTGACAGTGATGAGAGTTACTGCCATTGCATCCCTGATTGGACATACGTCACATGAAACAGTGGTATGACAGTCACTGTCTGAGGTTATCACAGTGACATGCCAATAGTGGGCCACTGTTCATAGCTGCAGTCACAAGTCATCTACGCCTTGGATAGATGTCATGCAGTATATATGCATGTGTTGTGCTCCCTCTGCAAATGTATGACATCTGCTGCCTTGGGTTTATAGTAATATCTATGCATGCTGTTATAAGTAATCCCGAATGCTTTTGACTATTACTAAGCCTTATCTGTGTTAAAACTGCAACATCATAGGCTGTATGGGATTGGAGGTCGCAGCGGAACCACCTGTCCCACTTCAGCTGGCAATGGCACCGGGAACCAGGACGTCTGGGGCCCAACCTTGGACCTCCACCTCTGTTAGCTCTGCACCACCTTCTGGTGGAACTACCACTGAGGATGGGGCTTTCCTGGGGAGTAGGTCCAGACAGGAACTTGTCAGCCATTCTACAGTCCAGGCCGTGGTGCATAGGGGGCTCAATAAGGGGTTTTGAGACCAGTTATGCCAGCTCGAGGGCAGAGTGTCACATGTAGAGGGTTAGCCTGCCCCTCCTAGACAGCCCCCAGCATAGCCACCTTTGTGGCTGTGAAAGTGCAGTGGTGTCTGCCCATGGGTGGGGACCTCCATCCCACTGTTTCCATTTGGGGGCTCACGGGCTTGTGACTGCCAAACACCCCTCCCCGTCCAAGGTGTATCCCCCCCACATGTGGCATATACTACCCCTGTATGCTGTCTTGTCTGTCATCCTACCCAACCTATCCTCCACGAGCATACCTACTCTCCTTCCCCAACATCCCACTCTCACCTTAATGAACATGGAAAGAAAAGGCCAATATGTTCCCAGAACAACTTTTGCCCCATACATAGCTGTCCATTTCACACACATGTCCACTGGACACCTGTAACCTTTTTAATTTGCATCACAACATACTACTGTTGCCCTCACCCCTCTCTCAGGCACACGATCCTGGTATGCATATGACTCCTAAAGGTTCCAGGTACATGTGATGCAGATGACCCCATTGTACACACGGCACTACCGGTCCCTCTATGGTTACCTCATTTAACATTTTAATGATGATGATGTTGCACACAGCACCTTGCAAGAGTACTGTTCTCACATAATGATTGGGGAGAAACTGTTTTGTTAAAGTAAATGAAATGCTCAAAGTAATGTATTTCAGCAATGTACAAATGTTTGCGTGTATTAATGACACATGTCTAAAAAATTAATAGACTATTATTGTAAGCCTCTCAACCTTAAACACACAACACTCCTCCACTCCCTACTAGATGGGGACATTCACCCTAACCCTGGCCCAAACTATAACCTTAACACTCCAAATGGCAACCCAAATAAAACTAGTACCCTAACACCTATCAAACCTTCTAACTCACTCTCTATAGCTCACCTCAATATATGCAGCATTTGCAATAAAATTACTCATCTTCATGCCCTTTTAGATGTCCACCTATTTGACATCTTATGCCTATCTGAAACTTAGCTAAAACCTACTGTTAAGGATAATGAAGTCACCCCACCAGGCTACAATATCATTAGACTAGACTGCACAGCCAAAAAGGGAGGAGGGGTAGCAATCCTCTATAAAGCAGAGCTACAAGTTAGCACTGTAAATCTTAGCCCACCTTCAGACAATAGTGCTGAAATACTTATCACTAAATTTCAAATCAACACACATAAAGCTATAAATATTATCTGTATATACCTTCCTCCAGGAAATAATATCAGTACACTCGAGAATATCCTTAACTGGCTTTCCATAAATTTCCCACAAGAAACCATAGTCCTAGAAGACTTTAATATAGACTGAAAGACCTGTAGTACTACACACCCAACCACCCATATCAACCTTTATGGCTTCTTACAAACTATTAACTCCCCTACCAGAACTAATAGACCCAACAACAAAGAAAGTACCTTGGACTGGATACTTACTAATAGTCCCCATCAAGCATACAAAGCAGGAATCCTCCCAGATGACCTAAGTGACCATTAACTAACCTATATTATTAGACATAAAACCAACCTAACTTTCCCTTTCTCATAAAGAATACTACGGACCAAAAAGCAATTTAACCTGGAACTTTTCCAAACTGAACTCAAACAATGTAATTGTTCATCATTAAAAACTCTCCCAATCAATGAAGCAGTAGATTACTTCAATTCTACATTCCTAACCATCCTGGACCATCATGCCCCATCACGCTCTGTTAGAAATAAAACTAAACCAGCCCCTTGGCTCACTAATAATACTAGGCAAAAAATCCTTCTTAGAAACAAATCCTGGGCAAAATGGCGTTCTACTAAAAATCCTTCAGATCACCAAATCTTTAGACAACATAGAAATAATACAAAAAAAAAGCCATCCTTTTAGACAAAAAGAACGTTTACTTTCAAATACAGCAAACCTACCACAAGGAACCGCAAAAGTTTTGGACTAGCATTAACAAACTTCTATACCCAGGCCAATCAGTCACTCCTAACCCACTTGGCTCTAACCCTGACAGTCCCTCCCAAACTGCTAATAATGCCTTCAATTCTTTCTTCACAGACGCTATCCAAAATCTTGCTAGCCATCTATCTCCTGATCCCTCAAATCTGCCTACTTCTACCACTATCCCACCCCCACCATTTCATCTACAACCAGTGCCTACTTCCTTCATTTGCTCCCTTCTCTAAAGATTAAAACCTACCACCCCCTCAGCAGACCAACTCCCAGCAGAATTCCTACAAAAAGGAGCTAAAGCCATTGCTTACTCCATTTCCATTCTGATCAACAGAACCATAAGTGAAGGAACTATCCCATCCATCTGGAAAATTTCCCATATTATCCCACTACATAAAGGGGGACACTCCAATGACTATTCTAACTTTCATCCTATAGCTCTGCTATCTCCTCTTGCAAAAATAATGGAAAAATGTATCCATAAGCAACTACTAAACCACCTTCTCCATGACAACTTACTTGCCAACTGTCAACATGGATTCAGACCTTTCCACAGTACCACCACTGCCCTTCTATCTTTCATAGACAGCATCAATAAAAAACGTAACAAGAATATTCTTTCCTCTGCAGTCTTCATTGATTTATCTAAAGCCTTTGATATGGTTAATCACCGACTCCTCCTCCACATATTGAAATCCTTTTCACTTAATCCCCTAGTCATAAATTAGTTCAAATATTACCTTGAAAACTGGCAGCAGGCTGTAATCTAGCAAAATAAACTCTCTAATAACCTTCCTATTTCCCTCAGTGTTCCACAGGGCTCCATTTTAGGCCCACTCCTATTTTCCATTTATATTAATGACCTTCAATCAGCAATCCCACACACCACCTGCATTCAATATGCAGCTGACTCTACTATTATCTGTACAGCCACCTCTCAAACTGAACTTAAATCTCTTACCCAAAAAGCTTTCAACACTGTAGAACAATGGTTCTCAAACCGCTGCCTCCTCCTTAACCCCAAAAAAACTAAACCGTTACTCTTCACACCAACCCAAAACTCCACCCCTATTCATCTCACACTCACATCTAATGATGGTACTGTTATTTCTCCCAACACGACCACTAAACTCTTAGGAATAACAATAGACAACAACCTCAACTTTGATAGTCATATAAACAGCACAATAAAATCAGTGAACAAAAAACTGGGATCCCTTTACAGAATCAAGCCCTTTCTTACACCAGTGGCTAGGACCACTATAGCCAGAACCCACTTAATCTCAACTCTACTCTATGCTTGCCCTATATACACTAACCTTTCAAAAAAATAACCTCAACAAACTGGCAACATCCTATAATAATATTGCTAGATTTGCTACAGGCTCTCCTTTCAGAACGCTACACTGTCTGAACCTAAAACAACTAGACTGGCTAGAATTTCTTAACCATCTTCAATTTCTCCAGCTTGCCATTGTCCACAAGACCCTGCATCAACCCCCCAACACTCCAATACTCTCTACCATCATTACACCCTACAAAAATCTCAAGAACTTATGCTTCTCAAACAAACTGCTGATCAACACTTCAAGATCCAATAACTCATCAGGTGACTCCCTGTACTCTAACTCTGTAGGAAAGTGATGGAATTTACTACCCACTGAACTTACAACTCAAATTTCTCTTTCACTCTTTAAAAAGAATCTAAAGCTATTTCTTAAGACACACTGGCTATGCACTTGTACTAACCCCGACTAACTTTTTTTCCTTTTGAACTAATAATTACTCTGAAACTTTATAATATTACCCTAGACCAGCAAAATACCATATTATTGCAAATAAACTTTATGTATATACTGCATATTGACCATCTCTTGTACATTACCCATTGATGCTTACTGCTAATGTTATCCTCACTGACTACTGCATTTGTATATATATATATATATATATATATATATATATATATATATATATTATATATATATATATATATATATATATATATATATATATATATATATATAAAATTATGTTTTTGTTACAATTGTATTTTTTAGTTTGATCTGTTATGACTTTTATATTTCTTTTTGTATGTCTTTCTTGTAGCTTTTCTTCCCGGGCCTCTACTGAAAATGGACATGTATCCAGCTAGACTAGCCCGGTCAACAAATGTAAAATAAAATAAAAATAAATAAAAAAAAATGTCTGTCTGAGGGAATCTTGATATTACATAGGACAACACCACTGCAAAATACAGGAGTTGCTGGTGTTTCCATTTTCATTCTTTTTTACTGCTTTGTTGTCACATGGTATGTTCTTGATATATCTATATATATCTATATCTATGTATTTATATATATATATATATATATATATATATATATATATATATATATATATATATATATATATATGGACATAAACACACACATACATCTACATAATGGAATATATTTCCTATACTGTTGAATGATTGTGCTGGATGCTATGTTTGTGATAACATCCAATGTCTGTATATCTGCCATGGCTTAGTGGTAAATCACATTAGCTGTGGTGTACAGGGTCCTGGTTTCGAGCCTTGCAGAGGTTGTTTATTTTGTTGGTGGGCAGAACAAGGGCCGTTGGATATGGAGTGATTAAGGCACTTTTAAGCAGTTGTGAGCGGGTGTGCGCGGGTTTGCGTGATGGTAAGCAGTGGTTACTTTGGGTAACAGTTCCTTACACTCAGTTACCTTCTTGATTGCTCATTCCCTCCAGTAGAGTTCTTTTAAGTGTGCACCTGTAACTCCCAGTGTGTGTGGCTTCAGCCTGGAAATAATGAAGTTATCACCTTACAGTTCTACCAAATACTAATTGATAGAGGTCATATATCAATACAATTGTGTTTGCCATCATGCATGCTTCAAGATAAAATATTCTGATACCTTGTATGTAGCATGGTTTTGGAAATATCAATGCAAATATGAACAGGCAATCTTTGACGCCTAGAAGCGCAGTAGGAGGTAACTGCAGAAACGCCTGGAGACGTCACTTGGCTGTAATGAGTTAACCTGTGTAGGCAGTGCGTACCCCTGCGCAAACTGGCTGTAAACCGCTCACTGCTGCTTAAAAGTGCTTACTCCCACTTACACCCGCGGTAATTTCTTTAAAAGAAAAAAAAAGAGGTGATAGGAAAGTGGTGAAAAAGAGGCACAAAGAGGGAAGGACAGTAGGCAAGGTAGCTAGGTATGTGTAGGACAGGTTTAGGGAAGGTCCATAGCTGTCCATTTCTTCTACAGCAATGGCTGTGCTGTGCATATACAATAAATTTGGTGGTACATTTGGACACTCACAACCCTGAGAGAGGGGTGAGGACAACAATAGTATGTTGCAATGCCAATTAGAAATGTTTACATGTGTCCAGTGGACACATGTGCAAAATGGACAGCTATGTATGGGGCGTGCTTTTTTGCGGGAATAGATTGCCCCTTTTTTCTTTCACTTTTAGGCGAGAGTGGGATGTTGGGGAAGGAAAGTAGGTATGATCAGGGAGGATAGGTTGGGTAAGATGACAGACAAGACAAACAAGATGCGTACAGGGGCGGTATATGACACATGTGGGGGAGCATCTTGGACAGGGATGGGTGTTTGGAAATCGCAAGCCCGTGAGCCCACAAATGGATACAGTGGGACTAAGGTCCCCACCCATGGGAAGTCACCACTGCACCTTCACAGCCCAGAAGGTGGCTGCGCTGGGGGCTGTGTAGGAGGGCCAGGTTCACCCTCTAGTTGCACCACTCAGCTCTCAAGCTGGCATAGGCAGTCTGAAATCTCCCTGTCAAGCTCGCTACACACCACTGCCCGGACCGTACCACGGGTGACAGGTTCCTGTTCGCTCCCAGGAGGGGCTGAGCCCCATCCCCTGCAGCGGTTCCACCTGAAGGTGGTGCAGGGCCAATGGATGAGGAGGTCCCAGGCTGGGCCCCATTTGTGCGGGTGCCATGGCCAGCTGAGGTGGGACAGGTGGGTCTGCTGGGACCAGCCTTCCCATACGAGCTATGTTGTACCATGTTTAAGGCAGATATGGGTTAGTAATAGCCAACAGCATTCACGATTAGTTATAACAGCATGCATAGGTATTCCCATTACCCAGGGCACCGATATAAAATGGTTGCAGAGCAGGCAGAACACATGCATATATGGATAAACAGTGGCCATTACAACATGCAGGTTTCATTGATGGCAACAGGACACCAGTATGGGTGTATTTTAACATGGCACATGCATAGTAACAGATGTGAATATTTATAAACCAGTGGGACATATCTCCCAACAATTGTTAGGAGTGTAAACATACCAAATGAGTTGTGTAAATCGGTTATTTTTGCACATATGGTAGGGGTGAGAGAGAGAGTTCAATTAACAACTAATAAATCTTTGCAGTTTTCACAACATTCGTAGTCACTGCAGTGGTCTGTCCCTTACATGTATTATTACACTACCCAATGGCGTTATATTGTACAATGGTATGTTTGTAGATTAGTATGTACGGGACCTGTGTCTTACATACAGGCTTGACAAGATGCAGGCATAATGCAACATGTTTTGAGACTGCTGACTGCTGTCATACACTTTGGGTGAGATGCTGGGATGACAGGTATGTCTGCATGTACATTCTCTGACTATGTACAAATCTATCAGTTATATGTCATTTACAGCTGCCTACATTTCTTGGATCATCACACTAATTTGTCAGGGGAACAGGGCAAAAGGCAGGTGATGTGGGCCATTTATCAGGACATACTGGGCAGATTGGAACAGTTGAGAGGTATGAATATGCATACCACTTTTTATGTGAGCATTCTAGCATAATCTGTACAGTTGTTAAGTGTATATATGTATACAGCTTTCTCTCTGAACATTCTAACACACTGTGTGCAGTTGTGTGGCATGCTTATGCATACAGCTCACTGGTGCTCCTGGGATCCAAAGCCCTGCTGTGTGTGACAAAAGCATTACAGTTAAGATCACTGTACACTATGCTATCAGGAAATTGTTGTGAGGCTTTGCAATGTATTTATTCTAATATGACTGACCTGTTTGCACTTCCAACATTGTTATACAGCAATTCATACAGATTTTATCTGCATACCACAGTGTGGGTAACACTGCTTACTACAACAGTACTATTTAATAACTGCAACAGTACAACAGCATATGACTGCAGAGTAAACAGAAACAATGCAGGGGTTACACCTTTATTCACAGCATATTAAACAAATCTGTATACTGGTACAACACTTTCTGAGACTCTTACATTTATTTGTTATGACAGTACATGCAGGCTATTTACTAACCTGCCTCGCGATGCATCCTTTGCAGCCTAGCATCATAGGCTTGCTGGTTCACAGCACGCTCATCTGCAGCTGTCAGAGAAGTACAGTGATATTTAGCCATACCTATCCATAGTATACACAAGCTAGGCAATTATTAACTATGTAGTGGAAGGAGTACTTACTCAGTTCTGAAGCATTCTGCATCTGCCTTGCTTCCTGGATCCACTGTTCTAGGACATCCCCCCTCTGCTGCTTCAGGTCTGTATGTTGGTGTCTGACCTGATCACCAGTCCGGGGGATACCTGTGGCACTAGTGAGGTCACAGGCGAGACTGTCCTAGGCCTCCATTTTGTACTGTGAGCCCTGGTACTGGCCCTGTAGTAGTCTCCTGTCATGGTGCTTTACCAGGAGCCATACCATGAATTTGGACTCCTGGATGCCCCAGCGCTGTGCTCTAAAGTGAGTGCCTTCTCCCACTCCAGCCATTCTGCCTGCAGGGGGATGCTACAACCAGTTATGAGCCATATTCCTGCCTCTTCGGTTTAAGTAGGGCTGGATTCCAGCACTTTTCCGTAATTGGCCAGTTTCGAAAAGGCTAAGCTATGTCTTATTCATTACAGGTTATATATGTGTCTGGTATCTGTCATTCATGTGTACATACACTGTATGAAGTCCTGGGCCCTTCTTAACTTTATTACAGTGATACCTCAACTCTATGTTTACTGCAGTACTCCAATTCACATATTTATGGTCTGTGGCAGGTTATAGAACATTACACTGTACATAGATTCAGTTCACATGTTTGATTTGATTTCCCTTTGGTGAGGATTAGTTTGCTGATACCTCTTTTATATGTAGTGCTATCATGGTGTAGTGGTTAACTACTGTGACTGTGATGTACAGGGTTCTGAGTTCTAGCCTAACAGAGGCTGTTTATTTTATTGCTGGCTCGAACATGAGCTATTGGGTACAGAGTGATTAAGGCACTTTAAAGCAGTTGTGAGCGGGTGCGCCCGGGTTTGTGCAGAGCTAAACAATACTATCCTCTGGTTACAGTTTCTTCCACTCAGTTAGCCTCTTCATTGCTTCACCAGTGTGATACCTGCATACCGGCGGCCAAACAGGCTTACACCTGCTTACTCCCACACTTGCAAATGCACTGCATTTGGTGTTTGCATCTGACACTCACACCCCTGGGTGGGGGTGAGGACTACAATAATAACTTGTGATGTCTATTACATTGGCTTACATGCCTACAGTGGGGTGTTGAGACCACGTGTTCATAGGTGTTGTGTAGTGGGTTATGCGACGACACATATGGTCATACCATACTTAGCCACCATTTAAACTGGACTGTGCTGCAGTGGGACCCATATCAGGAATGGCTGCCCATTAGGCGTAAGCATGCCAGTCGACTGTACAGACTCTGTGGCCTGTCCAGAGTTTGCTTCATACTATTAGTGTGTTCCTCTTACAATCTGCACCTGTCTGGCAAATACCTGGGAACTGACACCATTAAATACAGACAAGTAATTGGGTTTAGGACCCCACATCCTTCAGCCAAGTCATGCTAATGTATACCCATTATTCTATCAGCTTTCTAAGGTTCTAAATGGAATATGTGCTTTCTGTCCCTATTTGTTCCCCCAATGGTTTATGTTCTGTCCAGTGGTTTTGCTCTTAGGGGTTGAGAGGTATGGGCGTAAACTCTGCCCATTTCAGAATATTATTTACATCCCCGGGGCGGTCCCAGTACAACTGCACCAGCCAACACCTGCATACCTAGGCCCATAATTTCATACCCATAGTTCCCCCACCTACCCCTCCTCTACAGCACTCATCCTTACTGTGAGTGCAGGTGGGGTCTAACCTCACCACTACACACTGCCCACTCTCCACATGTCAGGACCCATGTCATACGTTGTGTCAACCCATGGGTTATCAGGTTTGCACAACCTACTGGTCCGTGTACGTCTACAGCCTGGTTTGATGAATCATTACAGGGACTGACTCCGATGATCAGTAATTTTTGGGGTGTCCCACAAGGGACATTAATGTCTTTGTTTCAAGATTAGACCTGGCAGGTCTCTCCCACTGGTTGTATCCTGCCTGTGGTCTGGGAAGCAGTGGTGTCTTTACTTATATTGTGTGTTTGTATGTTTCACCTGTCTAGGTGGAGTGGTTGATGCTACGTGTTGCACGTTTGTTGATTGGAACCCTCACCCCCATTTGCACGGCCTGTGAACATATGTAATTCATAACTGCTATATCATATCCTAGCTATTTACATGTGTATATTTACACACACACACACACACACACACACACACACACACACACATATACATATATATATAATATATATATATATATATATATATATATATATATATATATATATATACATATATATATGTGTGTGTGTGTGTGTGTGTGTGTGTATCTATCTACATTACTATGCACAGATATATCTGTATATGAATGCATACATGTATATATTTATATATTGCTGTCTGTGTATATCTAACAACATATGGGTGTCTGCATATGTATATATCTATATGTAGGTATGTATATGTATTCTGCCTCTGTATGTATACATTTGTACTGCGGAGAGGAAGAGGTATATCTCCATGTAGCTATGGGTAGATTTGCACAGACATTCCTCTACATATGTACATCTACATCTGGTTATTTCATTCTCTGCCATGTAGATTACACTTTGCTGCAGTGGAACTCGTAGTGGGTGTGGCTGCTTATTGGGTGATGCCCCTGCCCAATGAACACTTTTGCTCACATCCCTGGGGCTGTCCGTATAGATCTACATCAGCCAACATCTGCAAACCTAGACCCATAACTAGCTACCCATAGTTCCCCCACCCGCACCGCCTCTACTGCACTCATCCTTATTCTGGGTGCAGGTCGGGTCTGAACACACCACTACACACTGCCCACTCTCCACTTCACGGGACCCATGTCGTACATTGTCTCGACCCATAGGTCATTAGACTTTCCCACCCTTGTATTCCGGGTATGTACACACCCCAGCCAGAATGGTCATCGTATCAGCTTCCTTTGATTATGTCAATTTTTGAGGCATCCCACAAGGGACGCTCTCATCTGCCCCAAGATTAGATTTCATGGGTGCACTCTACCCCCCTTCCCAGTTGTATCCTGCCTGTGAGCTGGGGAGCAGTGGACTATTTACATTGTTTGTGAGTTTGTGTGTATATTTCCTCTGTCCAGCTGGGGGGAGGGTCTTGTTACGTGTTACATGTTTCTTGCTTGGACCCCTCACTTCTATTGGCATAGCCTGTGAACATATGTCATTCTTGTATGCTGTTTTCTATCATAGCTGTATATCTGTGTATATCTACGCACACACACACACACACACACACACACACACACACACACACACACACATATATATATATATATATATATATATATATATATATATATATGTTTGTAACTATATATATATATATATATATATATATATATATATATATATATATATATATATATATATATATGTCTGTAAGGCAATGCATATCCCCGTGCAAATACACTTAAACACACTTACTGGTGCTTATATATGCTTTCTACTGCTTATTTATGCTTAAACCTGTTTACTAGTGCCTTATTTATTATGACACTGACACTTCGCTCCAGTTCACTTTTAATTGTTATTATGCAGGTTATACAGCAGACAGATGTCAATGGTATGTGCTGCAGTGGGATTCGGCACGGGAATGTCTGTTCGTTAGGTGGATGCTCTATCCACTACACTATTGCTGTGCTGCTTCATTTGCATATAAACCCATATAGCCATGGATCCTAATTCCCCAAACACCCACCCCAACACTTCACTGACACAGCAGTCATCCATTCTCCAGTTGGATACACAGTGTACAGGGCCGGTGTTAGCATTTTGGGGGCCTCCAGCAAATGTCAAGTTGGGGGCCCTAGACACTTCAGTCTAAGTATCACCCTGTCACTGCCAGCACCCCGAAGCATCCTTTTAGTTCATGCTGCAAACTTTTTAGGAGTAGTACGCATAGAATGACCTGTATCTGCAGTGCTCTTACATTATTACATTATGACAGGCCTGCCTATCACACCATATTGCATTGTCACACAAAGGTACATTTATAGTTGCTGGCATTTAGTTGCAACAGTGATACGTAACAACAACCCCATGTACAAGTCTGGAATTAGATGAAATGGCACCCTAGGCATTGCCTACAGATTCACCCCCCCACACACATACACACACACACACGCTCTCCCTAATCCTCATAACTTTCTTTATGCTCTGAAGAGCATTTTAAAGTTTTTTTTTCTTTTTTCTACATTTTCATCCAATGATGGCATGAACATAAATTATGTTTAAAGAAAGAAATTCAGTGCTGCTGTTCAACTTTAGTTTTCCTCGCATCCTTTTCACACACCTTTCTTGACCAAGACAACACAATAATAACCATTTCTGGAAATAACTCAATTAAGCAGGTGCAACTAGAAGCCATAGGGGTTATAGATGCTTTTGGATGCATTCTAAACCATTTCCAAAACGTTTAATCCAATGGTGGCCTAAACAAAAATCTTGAGTAAGAGTAGAATTGCAACCTTTTTTTTAATTCTTTCAAGGAATATGTAAGTTATTCCCAAGACTTAAAGTTCAAAGCCGACAAAATAGTAGCTAACAATAAACTAAAAAGACAATTGTTGTGAGGCTACACATGTCCTATCTGAGAATATTGCCTGACTCCCTAACCCCCCCCCCCGCAAAAAAAAGAAGACATCGAGTGCCTATCCATCACTCTGATGTTAGACAGGGATGAAAGCAAAGGTTCAAACTGCAACAGTCATGTAATTCAAGTAACTACTGATATACATAACATGCCTCCTCACTCTTCACTCCTAACCCCCAAAAGCAGATGCCAGTATACATGCCTGATGTGTGATTGTGAGGAAAGTGAAAAAAAAACAATTATAGTAATACATTCCACTTTGTTGATCTTAAAGAGTACACTTACATAAGCAATAGTAACCTTCTTTGTTTTCTTTGTACACCTCTGAGGTCTGTGAGAAAAGTAAAAAAATCAATGACCACCCTGTCATCAGCCCAAGCACAAGTTATACTGACCTCCTCTACGCACCTCTAAAATGTGACTGTGATGAAAATTAAAGCAGTAATAACCACACAATCCCCAGCCACGCACAACCCCACCCCACATAAACCACAGCAGCCTTATGTATACACACACACACACACACACACACACACACACACACACACACACACACACACACACACACACACACACACACACACACACACACACACACACACACACACACACACACACACACACACACACACACACACACACACACACATATTTGAGCAGGCTGGTTTCAGAATGAATGCAGGTAAAAGCAGAGACCATTAGCTTTCACAGCTGAGGTAGCTTACTGGTAAGTTGCTTTGACTATGGTGTGCAGGGTCTTGGGTTCAAGACCTGCAAAGGATGTTTATTTTTTGGAGGTCTAGGGAAGTAAATATTGTGGGAAGAAATATGCATGGAATTGTTATAGCTAGGCTTGTCTAGACCCTAGGGCTGATAGCCTAGTATGAACCTAAAAGAGCTGTATCACAGCCCTGTTCAGATTAAAGAGTGTAATCAGAAAATTAACATATTTTTCTCCTCATGTTCCCCAACCAGCAACAGCTTTTGTGGGGCCCCCACATAATCCAGGATGATTAAGCGAGCCCCCTGTATCGGTTTGTACATTCTGGGGAGAGGGGGCCACCAGACTCCTATTAGATCTAAGTGTCTGTTCTGTGATATAATTTATGCCTTATTTTGAAATATTGTTACCCGTGGTAGTGGTGCTGCGGTAGCGTTGTCACCTCACAGCAAGACGTTGTCCTGTTCGATTCTCAGCTAGAACGTCTTCTGTGTGGAGGCATACGTGAATGGGCGTGCCTTCGTTGAAGGTTGTGCGTCAGGGCTGGTAACCCGGCACGTAAAAATCCACTACCAAACATTAGCGGACTGGAGTTCCGCTGTGGTGACCCCTAACCGGGATAAGCCGAAAGACACAACAAAATTACTTGTTACCTGCATTTTTTACTGATACCCAGAAAAATGATGTATAGGTTCTAACATTATTAGATGTGTGCACAGATAAAAATCAGTGATATTTTACACACACACACACACACACACACACACACACACACACACACACACACACACACACACACACACGTCATAGTTGGTACTGTCACACCAGATCAGTTACTAACAGTCAAATCAAAGAGCAGCAGGGGTAAGTAGCTTTTATTTACCTCATTGAGGAGTAATGCATACTTGTCACTGTCTGTAATTTTACAGACCTACCCTGATTTTGCTCATAATTTTGCTCTGTCCTTCATGAGAAGTTTGATTTGCTGGTAAATCATTCAGGATTCCTGTCAATTGATAATTCCAGGCATCAGAGTTTTATTCTTCGTGTTGTCCAAAACAATGCATGTTGATGCAAAAACTGTTATTCTAGTAACTTTTTAAGTGAATTAGAGTAATATTTAAAACATGTTCCTGATTTTGAGCCTTTATTGTGATATTATTGTTGGCACTGTGCATAATTTTTCAGCAAAAAAGCCAAGAGTTATAGTATCTGGTATCCTGCCAGTATTTATAAAATTCCTTGAAAGAGAAAACCATCCCTGAAGATCAGAAGCATCAGCTCTTCTTAAAATCTAAGCTATGCACCAAGATCAGGCAGTCTGAGATGCTGATCTACAATGCACCAAGATCAGGCACTCTGGGCTGCTGATCTCCCCGATGCTTACCTTGCTCATGTTCATTGTCAGCTTTATCATACAGGGTCATATCACAGCCTGTTCAGGTCGAAGACCATAACAGAAGTCAGGAAATTTTTCTCCTCATTTTCCTCCACCACACCCGAGTTCGACATACACGCAAACCATCCATTCTCCAGTTGCTATCACAGCCATGACACACCTCCACACATTGCCCTCACCCCAGCATTAGGGACTCTACATGTATGTTGTCCCAACCCATGTATCATCAGGCTCTCCCACCATTTAGTCCTTGAACATACCTGCCCTTGCTTGTGTAATGGTTGGAGGTCCAACCATCCTAGCAATTTTTGGGTAGTCCCACCAGGGACTACCCTGTGATTGTTTGTAAAGTAGACTTAGCAGATCGAAAATGTTACTCCCACTGGTAGTATCCTGCCTGTGGTGTGAGTAGCAGTACTTTGCTCACCCCTGCCCAGCTTGATATGACATACGCTGACAGCACTAAATAATACTGGAGTTGCTGTTGATCCCTTTCTCATTCTTTTTGTATGCTTTATTGTCACAACATTCATTCTTCATAGATATATATATGTGTGTGTATTATATATCTGTACATACACATGCACATACATCTACATAATTATATACATTTCCTATGCTGGGCACTGCTTACACATGTGCAAACACACTTAGACTTGCTTACTAGTACTTATATATGTTTACTATTGCTTATTTGTGCTTACACCTGCTTATTAGTGCCTTATTCATTACGACCCTACCACTTTGATTGAATGACATTAGTTAAATATTTCATGCGGTACTCCAGCTCACATTTACATGTTATTATGTAGGTTATTCAGCAAAACGTTGTATAAATATGTTCATATACACATTCCTCATGGAAAATGATATGTGCTATAGTGTGACTTGAACCATGTATATCTGTTTGCAAGGCAGATGCTCTAACCACTAAACTACTGACGTTAACGTTGACTCTGCATTTCTTTTTATATTTGGCTGATTTTGATGTGTAAGCTATGCTAAGCAGGGGCAGCGATGTGCAAACACACTGCGCTTCGCTTACACTTTCAATAATGAACCAATAAAAATGTAAAATAGGGACATGGGGTAATCTAATTGTGATAGCTCTAGGGACAGGGCTCAACATTCCACTACATGCTTGTAGGTTTACTACTTTGATTTTATTTCAGTGTTCGTGGACACTCTTGTATGCTTAGCATACATTTCAGTATCCACAGGCACTGACTTAATTGCTTACTATTAGAGGCCGGCTCTAATAGTAAGCATAGTAGGTTGTGCAACCATGGGGGCATGTTTATGCCTCCGTAGCTCACTTAAACATGCCCACTGCACTCACACATGTTTCCTGTGCATGTCGAGGGTGCGGGAGCACACTCTCATATATATTCATATGGCGCTGCTACACCATCTGTAAGGAGGACGCTCGGTGCAAGGCTAATACCATCCTTGCGCTGAGCTTCATGATTCCTGGGGTATATTTCCTTATCCCCACTGTAACATCCTTCGGATTATAGACAGAACCCAAGGTTCTGGGTGAGTATATTGTCACATTCGCCATGATGTCGTCAGGTATGGTGTATGACTTGCGTCAAATCACCTTTCTTTACATAGTAAATATGCCAGAAACAATTTATATATGTAACTCGGCAAAATGAAGTTTGGCATTTTCGGCTGAATGTTCTTTCGGACAAATGGTGTCAGTAAAGTGGAATTCAGCAATTATATATAGATCCATCTATATGTCTCTTTCTCTGTCTTTCTCTCTCTCTCTCTCTATATATATATATATATATGTATATATATATATATATATATATATATATATATATATAGATAGATGTATGTATATATGTATATACACATACACAAACTTATACTATATATACATATATATATAATATGGGTCTACTTTCTTTGATTGAAATACGATTATTTTGAACAAAGAAAGTACGACCTTACTTTCGCGAAAGTGCACCTCAATGAAAGTACACTTTCGCGAATTCCATTTCGGAGAACCGGCAATTAAAATAAAAAATAACAATTTAAACTCCGTTTTGCATAGGGGCAAGCCACCCTGCACACCCACCTCTGCTACATTAAATATACTAACTCCGAGATTACACAGCAGTGGGGAAACAGGTATATTCCCTTATCCCAATTGTAGTGCTCTGTTTTATTTAGATTGCCGGTTCGCTGTGCACTTTCACGAAAGTAAGGTTGTACTTTCTTTGTTCAAAATAATTGTATTTCAATCAAAGAAAGTAGACCCATACACGCACATATATATATATATATATATATATATATATATATATATATATATATATATATATATATATACTTATATATGTGTGTGTGTTTGTGTGTGTGTATATGGGTTCACTATGAAAGCCCGAAATACTGAACTCACGAATTTCAGTATTTCGAAATTACATAGCCGAACACTCCAAATATGGAAACCCTACAGCCACGAAATTCAAAATCCTGACAGTACACTACACATATAGCACACACAAACACATACACACAACTCCCCCCCAACTCAAATATAAAATCCTACACTACAGATAAGCATGGGGGCAAACCCCCATGCACCCCCCATGTGGGGGGCAAACCCCCCACACCCCCAGTACTTATATATACTAACTACGAGATTGCACAATCAGGCACACAAAGGCAACTCACACCCACAGATTTTACACTCCCTCCCACACACACACACGCACACACACACACACACACGCTAATTCAAAATCTCCGTACTTTGGGATTTTGAATTTTGCGCTTCTGGTGTTCTGGTATTTCAGGGCTTCGCTATTATAATTTCGAAATGCTGTAATTCGTGATTTCAGTATTTCAAATTATATAGGGAACCCGTGTGTGTGTGTGTGTGTGTGTGTGTGTGTGTGTGTGTGTGTGTGTGTGTGTGTGTGTGTGTATATATATCTATCTATCTATATATATATATATATATATATATATATATATATATATATATATATCTAATATATCTATCTATATATATATATATATATATATATATATATATATATATATATATATATATATATATATATATATATATATATATATATATATATATATATATATATATATATATATATATATATATATATATATATATATATATATATATATATATATATGTGTGTGTGTGTGTGTGTGTGTGTGTGTGTATATATATATATTTATATATATATACTTATATCTGTGTGTGTTTGTACGTGTTTATATATATATATATATATATATATATATATATATATATATATATATATATATATATATATATATATATATATATATATATATATATATATATATATACATATATATATAGATATATATATATATATATATATGTATATGTATACCTTGCTATATTGCCAGCAATTTTTTTTTGTCTCCTAACAATTCAATAAAGTATGGCGTTCTAACATTGATTTGGTCTTTGCAAAGGGTGTTGTAAAAGTGTCTGTTCTGTACTATCCCTAAACCATTTCAAAAAAGAGCAGATTGGTGCCAACACTTTTCCCACATGAGGTTCTTCATATTTATCACTGCTGCAACAGCCTTAGCTATATGGTTTATATCCTGATAAGGATATAACAGTCAACCAGCTTTCAAAGCTTCAGGGCACCTTCCACATGCCCAAACTGTCAGGCAGCTCAAGATAAGTTGACTAAAAGACAAGTTTGAGCATGAAGCCCTTCAGAACTTTACTGCCACTTAACAGTATACTCATGTGAGTCTTTCGAGGATCGACAGTTAGCTTATGCTTTTCTTTGCTGGGCAGATAAGGTTCCTTTGAGGAAACCTTCCATTTTCTTACATTTATTGATGTTTTATTATTTTCCTTTTCAGGAAAGTTATTTTAAAGCTAGGATTACTGTGTTTTAACAGACTGTCTCAAGATTATAACATACTTTTAAATGGAGCACTCATTGTTCTGTCAGTTTAAAAGTAGGGTTAACCAATTGAAAACATATTTTCTGTGGAGAAATTGTGTTTATTTTGTTTCTTTGTGGGGCTGCCATAGTGTTCAAAATTGCTTTTTACTGTGTTGTTTTTTCCAGTCAAAAAACAAACAAAAAAAAGAAATAACTTTTGTGGACAGGTGCTTTCACTTGCATTTGCAACCTCTCTTCCCTGGAAAGAGGCACCATTTTTGGCTTGACCATGGAAGAGATTGTTGTTGGTGCCATGGTCACTCTTTCTTCAATCACAAAATGAAAACGTTAAGCAAACGGCCTTTACCACCACAACAGGCTAGCAATTTGCATCAGTTACAGGTGGGTGACTCTGCTGTGGCCATTTGTTATACCTCAGACCACTCATCTTTTACCTCGATGCATCTGGTGATGCACCTACAGCCACTATGACCAGGGGTTAGTCATATCCACTGCAGCTGTTTGAGTTCCCTAAGTGGGCAAAGGAGAGACACTATTGTTGGTCCTTGGAGATGGAGCAGGTTAGGTACCCCTGTTTTGTCAGAATGCTGTGCTGATTCCTGGGGAAAGAATGACTGCCATTAGTAACATAGTTGGCCACATTTTTCCTGACAAAAGGAAACAGAAAACCAAACATACATTTACTCCTTCTCAAATTTCTTTGGATAGGAGTAGTTTACTGGGACAGGGATAGATTTGGGGTTTTGTTCTCAGATTTCTGATTCCGATGCAGAACAATGCTCAGTTTCTGATTCTTCTTGTGAGAGTTTCTCTTTCTCTGAGACTATTGCTAGAATGTTCCAGTGTTTTCAATGGGAGAAAACTGAGGGTTCTCAGTCCCTCAGAAAATACTATGTGTTGTTGTAGAAGGATTTTACAGAACCTATACCCATTCCTTCTGTCCTGTCTGCTTTAGCGGGTGTGTGTCTTACTTCCTGCAGTTTCCTGATAGTCTGACAGTTGTCCCTAAAAAGTCAAATAGGATTCTAAAAGTTCTTCAGTCTTTTACATTTTTATACACTATTCCCAGACCTGACCCAGCAACTATAACATTGGTTGACTCCACAGCTGCTAAGCATTTAGTTAATTCCAATCTTACTTTTCTAATAAGGATGGGAAAATTACTGAATGGTATGGAGAAAATGTGTATACTTCTGCAACTCTGATTATCAGAATTTTAAATTGTCAGGCTCAAATGTTAAAGGTTCTACCGACATATTATGAAAGTATGAGTAATGTTTTAATAACCGTTTCTTCTTGTGTGGGGAAAAACTAGTTTAAATAACTTAGTTTCTTCTAATGCCCAGGCCACTAATCATTGCTTGGAGTGTGTGTATGACTCTGCTGATACTTCTAACACAGCTATGGCTACTGGTACTGTCTTACAAAGGTTTGCTTGGCTGCATACTCAGAACATTGCAGGTGATTTTAAAAATTAGACTTTAAATTTTCCTTTAGCTAGAAATGTAGTATTGTGCCCCTCTGCTGCAGAGGTGATCAAAAAGAGTGACAAAAGAGGCAAGCTGATCCCAGGACTCTCTAAGATTCTAACCCTCCTTTTCCACATTGACCCAGGGATTTTCTTTCTCCTTGTCCAATTTTGCCAAACAAATGAAATAAACAGTCTCAAAAGTATTCAGGTAAATTGACATTTAAGAAAAAGTGACAAGAGAGTTCCAAAATGAAGTCTCACCCAAAATCAAGGACAGTCCAAGTCTGAATGACTGTTCAAGAAACCTTGTAACCCCCACCCAACCTGGTCCCTTTTCTCTTCCAGAAACTCTGAATCTCCATTTTTCTCTTTGGCAGTACATTGTTTCAGACAAATGTGTTCTAAAAATCATTCCACAGGGTTACAGATGGCAGTGGAAGGAAATTCCTCCTTTTCAGGAGGTTTTCCCTCATTCTGCAGATCAGATTTTTTTTCAGCTGTTTTTCATCAAATGCTGTCCCAAGGAATGATGGAACCACTTCCTCTTCCCCTGATGGGGAAGGGGTTTTATTCAAGAATATTTCTAGTGCCTAGTGCTAAAGAAGAAAAATGTTTGAGACCAATTCTGGATCTTTCTTTCCTAAACCTGTTTATGACAGTGTCCATATTCAAAATTATATCACTTCTCAACCTATTACCTCTTCCTTCTCTTTCAACTTTCCTGGTAAAACTAGACTTAAAAGGTGCTTATCATCATGTCCTTATTCATCTAGACTTCAGGCAATTCTTAAGATTTTGAGTGTCTAGATCACATTATCAGTTCTCCAGCTTACCTTTTGGGATATGCAGTGTACCACGAATGTCCACAAAATATCTAGCTCTAGTTATAGCTAATTGCAGGATATATGGTGTCCACATTTTTCCATATTAAGATAACTTGCTTTTCGTTGCAGTCTTTTTCAAAATGTCAAGAATCTCTCTCTTTGTCTGTCTCTCAGGGATGTCGGGAGGCATACTCACTGTGCACATTTCAGCCCAGTGTTTGTGTGGAGGGGAAGCACAAGGCAGGTACTAGGATCCAGGGGAAAAAGCTAAACTGGTGTGTTCTCCTTTAAGGAAAGCCATGTGTGCGTCACACCCATGCTAACA